>NC_092096.1:48227043-48429911 GCF_045679555.1 Salvelinus alpinus | reverse complement strand
ATAATGTGCAGACGGGTATGGTGGGGCGTGGGTACAGCGGAGGCAAGCCCAGGCACTGGGTGATGATAAGAGAGGTTGTATCTCTGGACATGCTGGTCTCAATGGGTGAGGTCACCGCATGTGTGGGGGGTGGGACCAAGGAGGTATCAGAGGTACGGAGAGTGGAACTACAGGGTCCATTGCAAACCAAAACAATGATAATGATAACTAGCCTGAACAACAGTATGCAAGGCATATTGATATTTGAGAGAGACATACAATAAGCTAAAACAACAGGTAAGATAACAGCAGCAATAACAGGGTGCTAGTCTAACACAGCAACAACAGGTAAAAATGGCGACGACTAGGCAGAGAGGGTCGGATTAACTACACACAGATCCTGAGTTAAAGCACAGAGCCGACAGATAAAACAAAAATAAACAGAATGGAGTACCGTGAATTAATGGACAGTCAAGCATGCATCAGCTATGTAGCCAAGTGATCATAGTGTCCAGGGGGCAGCCGTAGATGGAGCAGGGAGGCCTCCACTAAGCTAGCACGCAGCGTTTAAAGTTAGTAGCCCGGGGGGTGGTCTGCTCAGACGGAGGGGGTCTGCTCAGACGTGGTCGTGTCGACAGAGAATCCAAGCCAGATGGCGATGGCGAAAGAGAGGTTGTGAATTGTAGAATTGTGTTTGCTAACTGGTGCTAGCTTCGTGGCAGTGGCGCTAGCTGCGCTAGCCGCAAGCTAGCTGTGAGGATCAGAAGCAGTGGCTCAGGGATTACGGCAGGAATCCGGCGTTGTTGTCGAGAGACAGTCCGATGCTGGTAAATTGGTGAGTAATATCCAGGCTAATAACAGGGCTGGTGTCTGTGCAGAAGGTAAAAGCTACTAGCAGCGGCAAAAAAATGGCTAAATTAGCTTGTAGCTGGTATTGTAGCCCAAGAATTCGCTGGTAGACCTCTTCAGCTAGCCGGCAGATGGGCCTAGCTCGAGGCTAGCTCAAGGCTAACTGGTGCTTGCTTCGGGACAGAGGTGTTAGCCAGTAGTAGCCACTCGGTTGCAGCTAGCTAGCTGTGATGATACGGTGTAATTGTCCAGAGCTTGCGTCAGGAATCCGGTGATGTGGTAGAGAAAAAGCAGTCCTATATGCTCTGGGTTGATATCGCGCTTGCAGACTGGCAGGTATTGGCCCGGTATTGAAGCTGGCTATGTCCGAGTTGAGGGTGAAGACCGCAGCAGTGGCTAACTGACTACTAGCTAGTAGCTAGTTATCTGGCTAGCTTCTGATTGGGGTTACGGTTCTAAAGTATAAAAAAATAGCAGGTCCGTACCACATTGGGTGAGGCGGAATGTAGGAATGTATATTCAGTTCCTAGATGGAAAGTGAAATTAAAATATATACGAAATGTATACGAAAAATACGAAGACTATTTACACGGGACAGGACAAAACAAAGACACGTCCGACTGCTACGCCATCTTGGAATAATGCAACCAAAACCACATTACGCTCTTGAATAATGCAGCAATTCACAAGCATGTTTTATTTTTATTTTATTTAACCTTTATTTAACCAGGTAGGCAAATTGAGAACATGTTCTCATTTACAATTGCGACCTGGCCAAGATAAAGCAAAGCAGTTCGACACATACAACAACACATAGTTACACATGGAGTAAAACAAACATATAGTCAATGATACAGTGAAAAAAAATAAGTCTATATACAATGTGAGCAAGTGAGGTGAGATAAGGGAGGTGAAGGCAAACAAATATATGTATAAATAAATAAAAATATAAAAAGGCCATGGTGGCGAAGTAAATACAACACAGCAAGTAAAATAAAAAATAAAAACACTGGAATGGTTGGTTTGCAGTGGAAGTGCGTTTTCTCTTCAGTATACTAAAGCCCATTTACTACTAGCTACCCCTCATACGAATATTAAAGTTCAGTAGGTCTACCTTACAACATTGGAACAAACCAAGCTTCATTTTGATCAATATCATGCAAATCATTACATGTGTTAAAAGCTAACTGCGACTGAAAACATGGGTAATTCACTGCGAGTTGACATCAGCCAGCCATAGTGCACAGCTGACTGTTATATTTTTTTCATAAAGATACGATCGTTTCAGAATGTAATAGGCTGTGAACATTAAAGCAAGTCTCAAATATAAGGAAAATGTCTACATTTCAGCTGTTTCAAAAACATTGCTCTGCTAGTTTTACTGTAGGAGTGTTGGGCTCAATGAGACAGTTCTGTTTACACTGCCCTGCTCGGAGGGGGGTGACTCGAGGAAGGCTTGCCCGTGACCTCCGGAGGTAGCGAGTTTACATTACAGTAATGTCTCTGGAGAATCGATAACTCTCGAATCTCGTCAATGTAAAAAGAGCCTGAGAGTGCAGGCCTAGGTCATAGGCTGCCCTATAGCAAAACATGACCAGATAACTGTGCATTCCCTTTGAAAAGAAGGGTTGGCAAAATGCTTGATTTTGTTGCTACAATTCTGATATTTTGCATGGCAGTATGCAATGATTTTGTCCAATTGATTGTGAAAATGGACTGACGATGGAAGAAGTTTGTTGAAATGTGGCTTGATTGAACCATATTATGTGTAAATGTGTGGTGATTGGTTGAAATTGCGAGCCCTCTTCTTGTGCTGTGGCAATAATATTGTTTATGATTTGACTCTTTTATGCAGAAGTAGTGCAGTGATTAGTCAAATTTGCAAGCCCTCGCATAGCCTAATTCTATATCTCATTGCATGTGACTTATGACTACTTGCTATGCTGCCAGAATAGCCCTTCTCAACCATGACAAATGACACCCTATTCCTTATATGGGCCCTGGTCAAAAGTAGTGGACTATAAAGGTAATAGGAGGCCATTTTGGATGCAGCTACAGGCTAGCTTGAGTCCACTACTAATGCAGCTTATCGTTGACCAAGGAAACGGGCTGCGTAGAAGTGTGTGTGTGTGTCTCTCGAGGTCTTTTGTGTCTTTAGCACCTTCTCGGAAATGAAGTAGGGGGGCACCTCGAGTGTCCCTTTCTCCATTGATAATGTGTGTGTTGCTATTGCGACACTTTGTTAAAGGACAGAAATGTAACATTGGTTCATGTGGCTGACGCTTTAAAACGCATTTTACTGCATCTATCCAGTGTATGTGAGAATGTATTTTTATTTATTTATGTTTTTACATTTGTTTTATGGATATGATATGTGAACTATTGTGATAGTTATTTTTTTTGCAATGGGGACTCACTGTCTGCAGAATCACTGTCCTAACCTTAACCTGTATGTGAGCCAGAACAGGGTTAATTGTGGAGCCAGCTAGGTTTTAGCAAGCAGCCAAGTGCTGGGCCCTAAAGACAGTGGAAAAACACTTTCAAACACAGGTCGGAAAAGGATACTGCTCTGTAGTAGTCCAAGTGTGTATAACGTGTGTGTATGTGTTTCTTTGTAGTGGACTCCTGCCTAACTGTCTAGGAGCTGTGTGGAACATTTCAGTGCTCCTGTCCTCTACACGTGTTCACGTTAGGGTATTTTTAGCCTGGCTCGCAGGGTCCTTTGGCCGTGTCTGTGTCTGTCGGCTTGTTGTGTTCCTTTTAGACTACATTCCTCCCCCTCCCCTGGCTCTCTCTCACTGTCCTCTACAGTCGTAGAAAGTGGAAGGAGTAAGGCTGGGTGATTTTTAATATTTTTTTTAAAATCAAATTTGATTATTAAAAATTCTAAATGCCTATACCGCAAAAAAAAAGTTTTTTTCGTTTGTGCGTTCATGTCCGCTTGTTCTCATGTTCTATTTTTGCTCTCGTCTCTTTCGTTTCTCTGTGCTGTGTGCACCTTCCCATTTACACCAGAGATCTGTATATTATGTCTTCGCCCTAACAATGGGAGTCGTTTACCCAAAGGTGGAAAGGCAGGCGACAAGCTTAGATCCAAAATAAGCCCATAGAAATATATTGGCTTTATTTTGGACAGATGTTAGCGAGAGTGCTTCGCCTCTTCCTCTATGGTTTACACACACACCAAGACCTTTTCCACAGATATAATAATGAGACTGATATTTCACCTGATGCATAAATGTGAAACATCCGTTTGGTGGCCGGCAGTGGGAGAAGATGGAGCGAGATAGATTTCGGCCGACACTCTGCACATTTTCTCATCAATGAAACATTTGAACTCCATACAGTTTTCTGTTTCCGAAACTAGAGTCTGTAACAGAGTGCACTAAGTTTGGTGGAATTGACATAATTATTTATAGAGATTACTTTGTTTAGGACGAGTGCACAAGGTAGTGGGCGTTTTCCTAATGAACAACGTTATGCACAAATGGTCCTCGTCTCTTCTTGGCGGTAGCTAGCTAGCTTGTCCCAAGGAGATCTATTGGGTTAGTTAAAAAAAAATATATTTCCCTTCCCCCTGTCTCTCACACCAACAAAGTTGAGAGGTCACATATTCCTCTCTGACGAGCGGTTTCAACTCGCTATTTGCATTTGAAGTTTGGTCAAACTGAATTGGTCATATGGACACACACACATTGAGACATTTTTACTGTAATAGGGAAGTGTTTTTAACGATACCCTTTTTATGTCTCAACTAACTCAAATTGCGCGCAGAGCAGACACTCCTAAAACGAGAGTATCCAAATGAATGCTCCGTTTGTTGCGTGCGGTATTTGGGTGCCACGTACTGCTAGCAGTATTTTAGCCAAAGACTGTTATAATAGCTGTTTAATCTGTGTTTGATAAATGTGCAATAAGCCTAAAACATTATTATATAATGAATTGGCAACACATTTTCATTCTGAGAAATAAGGTAGGCCACTTTATTTCAACATCTGAAGAAAGTGGACAGACAGAAGTTATGGGTAGGTAAGAACACATCCGCCACACTGATCCTCAACACGGGGGCCCCTCAGGGGTGCGTGCTCAGTCCTCTCCTGTACTCCCCGTTCACTCATGTCTGCACGGCCAGGCACAACTCCAACACCATCATTAAGTTTGCAGATGACACAACAGTGGTAGGCCTGATCACCGACAACGATGAGACCTGGGGAGGTCGTCAGAGACCTGACTGTGTGGTGCAAGGACAACAACCTCTCCCTCAACGTGATCAAGACAAAGAGGATGATTGTGCTCTACAGGAAAAGGAGGACCGAGCACGCTCCCATTCTCTTCGATGGGACTGTAGTGGAGCAGGTTGAGAGCTTCAAGTTCCTTGGTGTCCGCATCACCAACAAAATAACATGGTCCAAGCACACCAAGATAGTCGTGAAGCGGGCATGGCAAAACAATTCCCTTCTCAGGAGACTGAAAAGATTTGGCATGGGTCCTCAGATCTTCAAAAGGTTCTACAGCTGCACCATTGAGAGCATCTACAGAGGGTAGTGCGTACGGCCCAGTACATCACTGGGGCCAAGCTTCCTGCCACCCAGGACCTCTATACCAGGCGGTGTCAGAAGGCCCTAAAAATTGTCAAACTCCAGCCACCCTAGTCATTTGACTTCTCTCTGCTACCACATGGCAAGCAGTACTGGAGTGCCAAGTCTAGGTCTAAGAGGCTTCTTAACAGCTTCTACCCTCAAGCCATAAGACTCCTGAACGTCTAATCAAATGGCTACCCAGACTATTTGTATTACCCCTTGTCTCTTTTATACTGCTTCTACTCTCTCTTATCTATGCATAGTCACTTTAATAACTCTACCTACATGGACATATTACCTCTACTAACTGGTGCCCCCGCACATTGACTCTGTACCGTTACCCCCTCTATATAGCCTCGGTATTGTTATTTTACTGCTGCTCTTTAATTAATGAATTTTGGAGGGTATTTTTATTAACTGCATTGTTGGATAGGGGCTTGTAAGGAAGCATTTCACTAAGGTCACACGCGCCGAATACAACAGGTAGACAAGAAGGTTGTGAGAAGGGTGTGTTCATAACAATTAAACTGTTCAACCTTATTAGCTAAAAAATCGATTAAAGTTAGCTTAACTTAAAATGTAAAGCTTCGCTGGCTAATCACCAGCACGTGGGCTTGAGATATTGTTGATGAGACCTGTGTTAACTTCTTGCGGCTCATTGGGACGCTAGCGTCCCATCTCGACAACTTCCGGTGAAATTGCAGAGCGCGAAATTCAAATGACAGAAATAGTAATATTCAACATTCATGAACATACAAGTGCCATACATCCGGTAACTTCACTAGGGTAGGGGGCAGCATTTGGAATTTCAGATGAAAAGCGTGCCCAAATTAAACTGCCTGCTACTTAGGCCCAGAAGCTAGGATATGCATATATTTAGTAGATTTGGATAGAAAACACTCAAGTTACCAAAACTGTTAAAATAATGTCTGTGTATAACAGAACGGATATGGCAGGCAAAAACCTGAGAAATCCAACCAGGAAGTACTATTATTTTGAAAGGCTGTTTTTCCATTGAAAGCCTATCCGCCATACAAAGACTTAGGACCCAGTTCACGATATCTATGGCTTCCTCTACATGTGGCCAGTCTTTAGTCATTGTAATAAACAACAAAGTACGCGCATTCATTAGAATGCGTAACAAACAAAATGAGAGCCACTTAGAAAAACTACAAATTCTAGCTCATTTTTCCAAAAACAATCCTGAAACTCTTTCTAAAGACTGACATCTAGTGGAAGCCCTAGGAACTGCAATCTGGGAGGTTTTCCCTTCATATAAAAAAATGACAGCCATAGGAATCAATGTTGGGCTGAATTTCTTTTTTTTTCTGGATGGTTTGTCCTCGGGTTTTCGCCTGCCATATCAGTTCTGTTATACTCACAGACATTATTTTAACAGTTTTAGAAACTATAGTTTTCTATCCAAATCTACCAATTATATGCATATCCTAGCTTCTAGGCCTGAGTAACAGGCAGTTTACTTTGGGCACGCTTGTCATCCAGACGTCAAAATACTGCCCCCTAGCCCAAAGAGGTTAAACCTATGGGTTTAACCTTCTGAATTAATGATTTATATTGAAGATGGAAGCAGCCTCTTAATGAGTTCCAAGAGCCGATCTGTTACCCAACTATTATTATTTTTAATCCTGCATTATAATTATATGAAAGACCCTTAGTCTGTTTTTTTTAATTTACAGTAGTGATGGACAGCTGGAGACATTTTGTTTTTCACAAGCGTAACAGCCTGTGAATTTGGCAAATAACGTTTCCAGGATGGGCTATTAGCAGGACAATTAGACTCTTCAACCTTTTTAGAAAAGGGTAGTCTAATAGCTGGCTCCTGTTGGTGTGAGGGGAAAAAAATCCCCCAGACGTTGTCAACTCCAAACCTCATACAACTGCAAAATGTCGGCTCAAGCATATACTGAACAGAATTAGTTTTTGTTTCATAAAATATTGATAAAAATATTATTTCAAAATGCCGATGTTTGTTTATTTCAACTATCAGCAGGACAATAGGGATGAAATAACACTGAATGACAGAGCATGGGGACTGGTCTTGATAAATCAATCAGAATTTTATTTGGGAATGTTAGGATTATTTTACTCTGCACTTGCAGTCACTTAGTAGTTTAAGCATACAGCACTCTCGACCAGTCCCTTGTACAGCGCCATATTTCCTTTCTGAAACCCTTAATTAAATCGCTTTAACCCTGATTGTAAAATTAATCAGATGATGCATTGGTCCAGAGCCAGGTGGTATTGGCTGAGAGTCAGGCGGAGTTTGACGCTTTGAAGAGGGCGAGGAACGAGATGGAGTCACAATCCATGCCAAGCACACCTGTGAGCTCTGGAACTCCACCTCCTATTTGTGGACTCTGCAAACAATGTGTCCTTGATGGGCAAGAAGCCATCCACCCTTGATGGGCTATCAGCAGGACAATGGACTCTAGCCGAGTTTAGGGATTTTAAATGTACACTATTAATCAGTGTTTGCGAGGCATGTCACTTCTCCTATATCTTTTGCGTAGCCCACCAAATGTGCTTTTTTCTAACCACATCTGGATGGATCCATAACGAATTACCATGGGAATATCACTGAATGACAGAGCATGGGGACTCATCTTTATAAATCAATCAGATTATGTGGAAATGTAAGGATTATTTTGCTCTACACTTAGTAGCCTAGGCCTACTCCCGACCGGTCACGTTGTACAGCACCATATTTTCCTAACTGAAACCCTTAATTTAATCTCTTTAGCCATGATTGTAAAATTAATCAAGGCTCCCTTTTTGTTATTAAGTCTTAGAACGACAATGCTTGACTTTATTTAGAGACATGGATGACTTGTGATGACATGCACAAATTGAAGAGTGATTGATTGATGTACTGAATATTTAAGTAGGACTTTATGCCAATAAGTAATTTGCTTTGAAACCGCTACAGTAACAAATGCATTTTCATTTTCTTGGAATAGAAACACAAGGTCCTGTGCCATATTTTCTGAACGGAAACCCTTAGGCCTAAAGTACATCGGCTACAGTAATACAGCTGTGTACATTCTTGGAATAGAAAAACCATAATATTCATCAAATTAAGTTTCCAAAAATCAATCCCATATAGTCTGTTCTATTCCAGGCTCCCTTTGACTCTTAGGCCTACAGTACCATGTCATTTCTAATTTAGCTTCTCAACGATGCCCTTTGGTGTGCAAACTAGCACTAACTACCATTAATGGCAACAATGGCTGACTTAAATAACGTGCCATAGAATTGAGGCAGCCCGCAAGCTGTGCTGCAGTACAACGTAACTTTTAAAGGAAGAACCACTGTAGATCAGCACTCCTACTCCCCTGGACTGAAGTGGTATCTCTTGGTTTGGCCTAAAGTCTTCAGCAATTGTAACCTGCTGCAGAGATTCAATAGGAGAAATGTAGCTTTATTCACATCATAGGCGTAATTCGATTTGAATACATGATTCAGTTGGATTGTTAGGAAGGCATACAGAACAGCAGTGGCTCCAGTTCAGAATGGATTTTGCTTCTTTCTCAGCAGCTCCATGCTCTGGTTTCCTTTTTCGCTCGCTCGCTCACACACACAACCCTCCCTCCCTTGATGTATCAGAACTGAAAATAGATTAGCTTCAATAAGCAATTGATCATTTCACCAGCGCCTGTGGTAGCAGAATTATTGTTTTGGTATTATGGAATGTTCTTCCATGTTTCATCCTTCTACACAGACAGCAATTCCATTGTGTTGTGGAGGAATCTAGAATCTCTTCCACGCAGACGTGGTTTTTAACTCGATCACAATCATGCCTGGGTCGTCATGAGAACGGAAACGCTGGGTAATCTAAAACAGTGAAAGACGGAGACACAAAAGGAGATAAAAAGGGAGAGGATTATCTTTATAGACTCAAGCTATTTCTAAACCATCTGTCTTTCCCTCTATCTCTCTCGTAGAGGGATTTGTGTATTCAAGCAGGGGAGTCCTCTTTTCGGTGTGTTTGAGGTAGGCAGGCCAAGAGGCAGCAGGAGATTAAGATATGCAAGGTGCTCCTCTTTTAAAAAAAAATAATCTTCCCACTAGATAGCTTAGATAGATGACCGGATGTAGTCTGCCTTCCACCTGGTACCCTCCTTTCTCCCACCTGCCCCGCTGTCTGTCTTTACTTCCTCAGCTGTCTGACCCAGTGTACCATCTGGAAATATGTGTAGCAGTGGGGGGTGGGAAGGAGGGTACCAGGTGGAATGCTGTTGTATGCTATTAGCAAAAAGCATTGTCACCTGTAGCCCAACTGATGCACCATAGTGGCTCTAAATAAATAGGCTTAAGCATGGGGTTGCCTATATGTTTTTACCCTATTGGGCTAATCATTAGCCAGATCTCAAATGTGATCTTTTAGAATTCATCAATCTGTCTCTAACTATTTATGTCTGAAAACTTGCATAATCAGTGAATATAATTGTAGGCCTACCTGTTAGGGTGACTTTCGGGTAACCCACCACCCAGGGTAACACACCCCCTGCCTGTACTTTTCACAGAAACCACTTTGTCCCCCTCAACACTTTCCCTGGTTGCCACTACTCTTGCGCAATTAAAAATGTAATCTGTCTCATCACAAATTATTTTGAGGTAGGGTGGCATTTACCCTACAATTGACCCATGTTACATTTCCCTATGTGCTCATGGTGAATTGCAGAGCGGTAACTTGCTTAACTATGCCGCTGCTAAAAACTGGGTTTAAAATGGTGCTGTTCATGCATATTGAGGAGTTGAGAAATAAATCAATTAGGGAGCTAAAGTAAATGTGGACTGTTCTAGCATCTTCAAAGTGCGCCATGTTTTCATGGTCATTTTTTTGGCGTGGTGGCAATGATTTTGAATTAGCGCAGCGCCACAGCAAAATGACTGCAGCGGAAACACTGGTCTGACCACAGGTCAGGCTAGCCACCAGGTCCTAAAATGAGCACCCGCTACCTGCCAAATGCAGGTAGATTTTGGCTTTGGCAGGTAGGAATGTCTAATTCACCAGCCACATTGGCGGGTGGTCACACTCTGGGCTCTACAGTGCAAGTATTTCATAAAAATAGTCAAGTATGGGTGCAAGTTGTGATTTATAGCCAAATAATGCTGCATTAGATGTTTTAAAAAGTGTTTCTGACATTTTCTTTCATATTTGGTATTGCACAAAAATCTGAATTGTAACATTATAGCTATCCCACCTTGCGCAGCAACACTGCTTGTCTTGGGGGCTTTGAGCATTGTGAGTGAAGTGCTGAAAGTTACATTTTTAGAAGCAATGCGCACAGGCATAGAAGTCTAATTTACTTAAGTCTACTAAAGTGAGATTTATTCCTTTTTTTGTTGTTGATATTTACATTGTTTTCACAAGCTAGGTTGCTTTTCAATGTTTGAGTTTGCTTCCACTGCTAGCAAAAAGAGACATTGTCGGCCTCTACTAGTGAGATTCTCACAGACACAGGTGATGACTGGAGTCATTAAATTGAGCATTATACCACATTATTTCTTAGTAATACATTTATTGTTTTAGAAACATTAAGGATGCTCATCAATTATTTAAAAAAAATTGTGTTTGATAGGAAACAAAGATTTGGGCTTTAAAAAAAAAAATATGTATCTACCTGACAGTGTTTGGTATACAAACATTTAAATTTTAGGCACTGCAGGCTATCGTGGGCTACAATTTACTTTACCTCTTCATCTACTCAACTCTCACGCTAGGGCTGCATCTGAATAGTCTTCAACAGCTTCCCGTCTTTGTCCCCTGACTTTCCTTCATTGTTGATTTGAGCAAGATTTTTTTTATGTACAGTGTTAGGTAGAGGCTTTAAGGAGACTTCAAATGTTTCCTTTGAAAGAGGATGACTGACTTGATGTCCATTGATTTGCCTAGCTAACCTTCGTCTCCAGTTGTTTGCACTGTCTCTCTCACACCACAGTCCTTTGCCTCTCCCTCACCCAGCCTATTGTCCTTTACCGTGTGTGTGTGTGTGAGAGATATGAGGTAAGAGCCTGAAGTTCAGGCCTGTACCAGGAGCTGCCCATTATGTGTACTGACCACTGCTATCCAGAGGGAAAAGGTCATGCCAGCCCTGTGGTGCCCTGTTGAACCATGCTGGAAGGAACAATACAGCTGTGTACAGACACACACACACACACACACTCCCCTCTTTGTCTCTCACTGTTTATCTCTCCGCATTTCCCCTGTTGTGGAATCTCTCTAGTGTTTTCAAACTGGGGTCTGCGGGGGTACTGCATGGGGTTTGCTGCCAGATCTGTTTTTATATATAGTATTTATATACAGTACCAGTCAAAAGTTTGGACACACCTACTCATTCCAGGGTTTTCTTTATTTTTACTATTTTCTACATTGTAGAATAATGGGGAAGTCATCAAAACTATGAAATATCACATGGAATCATGTATTAACCAAAAAAGTGTTAAACAAATAAAAATATATTTTATATTTGAGATTCTTCAAAGTAGCCACCCTTTGCCTAGACAAGTGTGCCTTGTTAAAAGTGAATTTGTGGAATTTCTTTCCTTTGAGCCGATAAGTTGTTGTGACAAGTTAGGGTTGGTATACAGAAGATAGCCCTATTTGATAAAAGACCAAGTCCATATTATGGCAAGAACAGTTCAAATAAGCAAAGAGAAATGACAGTCCATCATTATTTTAAGATATACATTTCTTCAGGTGCAGTCGCAAAAACCAAGCACTATGATGAAACTGGCTCTCATGAGGACCGCCACAGGAAAAGAAGACCCAGAGTTGCCTCTGCTACAGAGGATAAGTTCATTAGTGTTACCAACCTCAAACTGCAGCCCAAATAAATGCTTCACAGAGTTCAAGTAACAGACTCATCTCAACATCAACTGTTCAGAGGAGACTGCGTGAATCAGACCATGGTTGAATTGCTGCAAAGAAACCACCACTAAAGGACACCAATAAGAAGACTTGCTTGGGCCAAGAAACACAAGCAATGGACATTAGACTTGTGGAAATCTGTCCTTTGGTCTGAAGAGTCCAAATCTGAGATTTTTGGTTCCAACCGCTGTGTCTTTGTGAGACGCGGTGTGGGTGAACGGATGAGCTCCGCATGTGTGGTTCCCACCTTGAAGCATGGAGGAGTAGATGTGATGGTGTGGGGCTGCTTTGCTGGTGACACTGTCTGATTTTATTTAGAATTCAAGGCGCACTTAACCAGCATGGCTACCACAGCATTCTGCAGCAATACGCCATCCCATCTGGTTTGCGCTTAGTGGGACTATCATTTGTTTTTCAACAGGACACAGCCTGGATGTGTGTTGGGTCATTGTAAAGGCTATTTAACCAAGGAGGAGAGTGATGGAGTGCTGCATCAGATGACCTGGCCTCCACAATCACCCGACCTCGACCCAATTGAGATGGTTTGGGATGCGTTGGACGCAGAGTGAAGGAAAAGCAGCCAACAAGTGCTCATCATATGTGGGAACTCCTTCAAGACTGTTGGAAAAGCATTCCAGGTGAAGCTGGTTGAGAGAATGCCAAGAGTGTGCAAAGATGTCATCAAGGCAAAGGGTGTCTATTTGAAGAATCTAACATATAAAATATATTTAACACTGTTTTGGTTACTATATGATTCCATGTGTTATTTCATAGTTTTGATGTCTTCACTATTCTACAATAGTAAAGAAAAATAAAGAAACTCCCTTGAATGAGTAGGTGTGTCCAAACTTTTGACTGGCTCTATATATTTGTTTATTTATTACCAGAAACAACAGATTAAACAAATTTGGCCAAGGGGTCTGTAAAAGAAGTTTAGTGTATGCAATTTAATACAATGTAATATTATTAATCTAGTATAACCTTAGATACACAATAGCACCTGGGAGGCTCACAGGGATCCACAGTACTCCAGTGATAGTTTTCAGCTCAATACTTTTTGTATTCCCTAAAAATGTTATTTTGAACATAATTGCACTGTAATTTAAGCTTTAACTGCAAAAAGGTCTCTGCCCCATGGGAAAAGGTGTAGTTGCAGGAAATTAGCTTTAAAACTGCAACAATTTCGCGCCGATGCGAAGAGTGGGGCCTTTTGTCTTTGGTGTTTTAGAATGCCTATGGTGTTCTAGAATATCGGTGTAGATTTGTGACATGATGTCTGTAATTGTGTGTGTGTGTGTGTGTGTGTGTGTGTGTGTGAAACATTGCTGCCATATATGTAGAGACCCACAGAATGCGCACACACACACTACTGAGTCTAGCTGGCATGTGGGTTTTCACAGTAGCTCTTGAATACCAGGGGGAGCAGGAGAGAGGAGAGGGGGGGAGCAGGAGGGAGGGGGGGCATGAGAGGGGGGGGACTGGCCCTCCTGGTCCGCTCTTCTCACACTGCAGCCACTCTGTTTTCTCTCGCTCGCTCTCTCACTCTCTAATAGGGTTCCATTTGAAATACGCTGTTTACACATACGTTGTGGTCCAGAATTATTGGATCCCGTGATAAAGACGAGCAAAATAATACAAATACTGAGATATGTTGTATGCTTCAAAAAAATAAGTTATATTATTTTATTATAATACAATTGCTCAGAGATTTTAGTTAAGAAGTAATAAAAAGATGAGGGTCAACATTATTGGATTCCCTGGTTTCAATACGCCAGCACTCTCCCCTTGTGAGGATAATGAAATTGAGCTTTTTTCTGAAACGTTTTATGAGATTGGAGAACACATTAGGAGGGATCTCCATACAGATCCTTGATATCCATCATCACCACTTATTCAAAAAACAGGTTTTCAGTGGGGTTCAAGTCCGGAGACTGAGATGGCCATTGCCTTGCTCAGGGGCAGAACAACCTTCTGGCTACTGGCCCAACACTGTAAGAGTCCAGCTGTGGTAAATTCAATTGATTGGACATGATTTGGAAAGGCGCACACCTGTCTATATAAGGTCCCACAGTTGACAGTGCATGTCAGAGCAAAAACCAAGCCATGAGGTTGAAGGAAGTGTCCGTAGAGCTCCAAGACAGGATTGTGTCGAGGCACAGATCTGGGGAAGGGTACCAAAACATTTCTGCAGCATCGAAGGTCCCCAAGAACACAGTGGCCTTCATCATTCTTAAATGGAATAAGTTTGGAACCACCAAGACTCTTCCTAGAGCTGGTTGCCCGGCCAAACTGAGCAATCGGGGGAGAATGGCATAAGTCAGGGAGGTGACCAAGAAACTCGATGTTCAGTCTGACAGAGCTCCTCTGGAAATGTTAGATCCTTCCAGAAGGACAACCATCTCTGCAGCACTCTACCAATCATGCCTTTATTTTAGAGTGGCCAGACGGAAGCCACTCCTCAGTAAAAAGCATATGACGGCACACTTGGAGTTTGCCAAAAGGCACCTAAAGACACTCAGACCATGAGAAACAAGATTCTCTGTTCTGATGAAACCAAGTTTGAATTTTTTGGCCTGAATGCCTAGTCACGTCTGGAGGAAACCTGGCACCATCCCTACAGTGAAGCATGGTAGTGGCAGCATCATGCTGTGGGGATGTTTTTAGCAGCTGGGACTGGGATCGAGGGAAAGATGAACAGAGCAAAGTACAGAGAGATCCTTTTTGAAAACCTGCTCCAGAGCACTCAGGACCTCTGACTGGGGCCAAGGTTCACCTTCCGACAGGACAAAGACCCTAAGCACACAGCCAAGACAACGCAGGAGTGGTTTCGGGACATGTCTCTGAATGTCCTTGAGTGGCCCAGCCATAGCCCAGACTTGAACCAGATCGAACATCTTTGGAGAGACCTGAAAATAGCTGTGCAGCAACGCTCCCCATCCAACCTGATAGAGCTTGAGAGGATCTGCGGAGAAGAATGGGAGAAACTCCCCAAATACAGGTGTGCCAAGATTGTAGCGTCATAGCCAAGACGCAAGGCTGTAATTCTGCCAAAGGTGTTTCAGCATAGTACTGAGTGAAGGGTCTGAATATTTATGTAACTATTTAGCAAAAAATTCGAACCTGTTTTTGCTCTGTCATTATGGGGTACTGTGTGTAGATTAAATATTATTTTTTCTTCTAAATTAATTTTAGAATAAGGCTGCAACGTAACAAAATGGAAGGGGTCTGAATTCTTTCTGAAAGCACTGTATATGCGCCTAAAGGGTTTTCCACTGCCATTTCTCGCATAGTTAATTTTACCGACGCAAGGATCCCACCCTGTCGGACAAACAAATTGTCTGTCGGCATTTAATATAATTGTACCGCCATATCCGGTTTCCATGCGGCAGGTAATTCAGCCACAGGAAATGGTTAGATTGAAACCTGGTTAGTGAGTGAGTACTTTACCTAAAGTTTAATCCTGTTCAGTGATAGACGACCATCTTAAATACAAACCTCACATCTTCATTATGAAGATTGTGTCCAAGACCCAGTGGGGCAGACTTACTATAATTTAACAAGGCGTATCCGTAGTAATAGTAACCAGGTGTGTGAGTTGTGTGTACCCCATAATGTCCCACAGCGTGGAACAAAACAGTGGAAAGGGATAGGTGGAGAGCGGAGGAAGGAAGTTTTACCATCGAAATGGATGTAGCCTTATTATAAAATCCACATTAATGACATGCACAGAATGAGTTGGTGGCAGTAAAAGTTGTTGAAAATGAAGGCTCGCACAAGGAAATTTTGGAGTACAAAAAATACGAGGTAATAAAGCTAGACTCCATAATTTTGCTATGTGCACTGGTGTTCCTAAATAAATAAAAATATGTCAAACAGCAAAATATTTTGGCCCATATGTGACTAAAATGGATGCACTGTAGGGCCCTGCTTTAGAATTGGAATGTCTCATTCTATGAATTCCACTCGTTCTCATTTTGTAAGGTTTCGTTCCATGTATATTCTAATAATGTTTATGTAGAGTGATGTTTCATTGATCAGGCTAGCTCTACATCAAACATTTTATCATAAAAGGCTTATGTTTAGCCACTGTCCACTGTACTGTATGTTGTCTATTTACACATGCCTATTTGTTCTAGTATCGGCTATATGTTTGATGTCTCTGGACTGTGCTGTGTGGGCATGTGTCCGACAACACACTGGTGTGTGTTCCTTGTCCTGAAATCCCCTATTACCTCCTTTATCTTTACCTTTCATACAGTTTCACGGTCACACAACTGTGTGTGCGTGAGAGTGTTTTTGTCCTTGATTTCTAATCTGCATACTGTCCCTGATCTCACCAGCTCTGTCTGTCTGTGCAGTATCTTACACTGTTTGTGTGCCTTTTTGTCTATCTGTGTGTGTGTCTGTAACTCTCTCCCTCCTCCAGACCTGACCTGAATGAGATGAAAAGGACGTGTGTCTGACTGTGTCCCTATACTGTGTCTAACCGCCTCTCTCTCGTGTGTGTGTTTCAGACCTGATCCACTGCACCAATGAGATGAACGTCTCTGTCCCCCAGCTGGCAGACACACTGTTTGAGAGAACAGCCAATAGTAGCTGGGTGGTGGTTTTCAAAGCCCTCATCACTACACACCACCTCATGATGTACGGCAATGAGGTGAGTGGATATATAATGCCCTATTGCCCTATTGTTAATAATTATAAATAAATAAATAGCAAATTTAAAATTGTAGCAGTGCCGAATTTGTCTATCAACTGTAAAATGTGAGCACAACAGAGCCACAGTCATCAATAGAAAAAGCACGTTTTTTTAACACAGCGGTTGCATATCGTCAGGTAGGCCCTTGTTAAATAGCCTAGGACAAGCTTTTTATCTGCAGCCTGCTTCAAAACCAAATGGTACATATTCACAAAAGTAGATGGTGTTTGTTCAGTTATATTTTCTGTTAAAAAGAAATTTATGGTGTGAATTTGGAATGTCGTTTTTGTGAGTGCTGAGCGTGTTTATTAAAAAATAAATAATTGTGGAGCGGTGTGCGAAGACCGCTCGGTGAGCGATGAGTGGGGTTTCCCACCAGGTGGTTTGTTTGAATTTAGTAAATGCTGTTATTAAATTAAATGTTTTAATCCAAGTAATCCAACAATGTGTATGCCGCCATCTTTTCTATTTCAAGTCTTCTCTCATTGATTGAGACAGGTTGCCGCCCCAAAGTGCCGCATGTCATGAGTGCGACTCAGAAATCAAGCTTTGCGTTGAGTGACGTTCGACCTGACTCGACATGCAGGGCTGCCGTCTGGCCTGGCAAGTTTTTTGGCAACACTCTGGTCCAGTTGATTATCCCCGTCAATGGCCCCCACCAAACAGCTGGTTGTTGCGTGGAGCAGTTTACCGAAGACTGACAGTGGTAGGGGTATGGAAAGCAGTAGGACATTATATCTACCAGTAAATGCTAAGGCAAGAATGGGTATGCAAACCAGGTATTTAAAGAGTTAGTCTTGGTTGAATATTTGTGATACACAATTCGGTCATGAAATAACCTACCTTAAAAATCTGACATTTCCTCTAGGCTTTTTGTTCCTTGAAAAGTCATTGATGTTATGGTAGCCGATTTAGAAGTTCTACTGCACTAATATAATTATTCTGTGATTTTCATTTCTGATCAGTTTGAGAGAAGCAGCCGCTTTCGTTTGTTTCCCGCCGTTTCAATTTAAGGGTGTTGCGTTAGTCTGTTGCTAGCCATGTGGGGTTATTATGAGCAAGACAAAATCAACTTGGTTTTCCATACAAAGCGTTCCATTACAAAGGGAACCTGGTTTTTGGTCACTTTCTGATTTTAAAACGTGATACAATAACCCTTCAATATCTCCTGAACATCTCAAATGGCGAGACTGACTAGCTACCACATGGACAGACTTCGTTAGTGTGTTTGTGTCGGGAGCATGCTGTCTATTTAGTCAGGCAATGCCCACATTTTGACATATTTTAGAATGTAAAAATAATGTGAATGTCAATGCATAATGCCATTGTGTAGGACTATTGAGAAAATGTTTTATTCTTAATTGTAATGCATACTTTTTTTGCATACATTTTTCTGTAGGCTATTACAACAATTAAATATATATATTTAGGTCCTTAAATATATACCATGTAGGTCCTTGAAAAAGTCCTTAACTTCTTATGGCTGCATCCCGCTAACGGGATCGATATGACAACAGCCAGTGAAAGTGCAGGGCGCCAAATTCAAACAGAAATCTCATAATTAAAATTCCTCAAACATACATGTGTCATTTTAAAGGTAATCTTGTTGTTAATCCCTCCAAAGTGTCCGATTTTCAAATATGCTTTTCAGCGAAAGCACTACAAACGATTATGTTAGGTCACCACCAAACCACAATAAGCACAACCATTTTTCCAGCGAAATTTAGCAGTCATAAAAAGCAGAAATAGAGATAAAATTAATCACTAACCTTTGATGATCTTCATCAGATGACACTCATAGGACTTCATGTTACACAATACATGCATGTTTTATTTGATAAAGTTCATATTTATATAAAAAAATCTGAGTTTACATTGGCGAGTTACATTCACTAGTTCCAAAAACATCAAGTGATTTTGCATAGCCACTTCGTTTCAACAGAGATACTATACTCATCATAAATGTAGATGATAATACAAGTTATACACATGTAATTATAGATATACCTCCTTAATGCAACCGCTGTGTCAGATTTAAAATTTAAAAGAAATACGGAAAAAGCAAATCATGCAATAATCTGAGACGGCGCTCAGAACAATAGCCAAATTAGCCGCCATGTTGGAGTCAACAGAAACCAGAAAATACATGATCAATGTTTCCTTACCTTTGATGAACTTCATCAGAATGCAGTCCTAGGAATCCCAGGTCCACAATAAATGCTTGATTTGTTCGATAATGTCCGTTATTTATGTCCAATTAGCTACTTTGGTTAGCGCGTTTGGTAAACAATTCCAAAGTCACAAAGCGCGTCCACTATAATGTGACGAAATGTCCAAAAGTTCCATAACAGTCAGTAGAAACATGTAAAACGATGTACTGAATCAATCTTAAGAATGTTGTTAACATACATCTTGAATAACGTTCCAACCGGAGAATTAGATTGACTAAAGTTGAGCGATGGAACGGAGCTGCCTATCACGTGAACGCGCGTGGTCAAAGCATGGTCAGCTCGTGGCAGTGGTGACGAATTCCTGTCTCCTTCGGCCCCCCTTCACATTAGAGTCATCAGACAAAGTTCTATTGACTGTTGACATCTAGTGGAAGCCGTAGGAAGTGAAAACTCATCAATATCTCGCTGTAATTTCAATGAGAGCTTGGTTGAAAAATCCAAACAGGAAGTGGAACTTCTCAG
Source organism: Salvelinus alpinus (assembly GCF_045679555.1). Lineage (NCBI taxonomy): Eukaryota > Metazoa > Chordata > Actinopteri > Salmoniformes > Salmonidae > Salvelinus > Salvelinus alpinus. Next base: position 48,410,219 of record NC_092096.1, on the reverse strand, counting down.
GTTTTTGGCTGCCATATGAGTTCTGTTATACTCACAGACATAATTCAACAGTTTTAGAAACTTCAGAGTGTTTTCTATCCAATCCTAATAATAATATGCAAATATTAGCAACTATGACTGAGGAGCAGGCCGTTTACTCTGGGCACTTCTGTGCACCTTTCATCCAAGCTACTCAATACTGACCCTGCAGCCATAAGAAGTTGAATTTGATTTGCCAATGTCTGTATGAACCCTGTATTGGCTACTTGCTCAGCCCGCTAATGAAAGATAAAATCACCTGCCATTGAAATTATGCACGCATCATGCGCTTTCCAGTCATATCTTGACCCGAAACAGTATTATAATTTTTTCATTCGGCCCAGTAGCTTTCAGTTGGCACTGGCCCGGTGTGCCACTGGAAAATTTACCTGAATGTCGAGCCCTGCTCAACCTGCCTCGATCAATGATAAATGAGAAGATTTGAAATAGATAAGATGGCGGCATACCCATTGTTGGATTACTTCACGGAGCAAAAAATAGGCAAACAATTTTCTAAATTCAAACGAACCACGTGCAATTAGCCATGGAAGTTTTAAAAGACATGCGTCGTCTTCCAAGTCGGGAATTGAGGAAGTATTGCCAAGTAAAGGTTGGTCGAAATGCTCTCTGTGCTATGCTTTACACTACCTCAGTAATAACACCCATCATCCGCTGGAACAGTAGTAATGGTCTGACTAGGCAATATTTTTAACAGCTATTGGCAGCATTGTGTTGTAGAGTTTAGTTTTAGTCCAACTAGCCAGTATCAATATGCCTCATTCTTCACCTACTCTTTTCTCTCCAACCTGACCAGTTTTTCTTTCTTAATCTTGCTCCTTTTTTTCTCTCCCTTTCCCTCCCTGTCTCTTCTCCTCCACCTGAGGTTTTCTCTATAAAGCTCAGCCAAGAAACAGTCCCCATGCATTCTTTGGGGAGTGTGTTGTAATGCCGAATTAAGGTGCAGTCAATATCTTATTGGATCAAGGGGTGTTTTCCTGTTTTACACGGAAATGTATGTGCACACACTGCTACCATGGCTAGTGGGGTGTGTGCGTACAGTCCTCAGAATGTTTATCCCAGTCGCCTCGTGTGTGCGGTGAGTGTAGACAGGCCCCTTTGTACCAATACAGGCAGGACAGAGTCAGACCGAGAACCATGGCTGGGCAGGAGGGAGGACGCTGATAAAGTTCTGATGCTAAGCACATGCTCCTGCCTACCTTGAGGGGGGGGGGGGGGGGGGTAGTGAATGTGTGTGTTGCTGAGGGAAAGACATATGTTATATACTAACACTATATGAGTCACTTCCCTGCTGTCCCAGATACTGAATGGACCGTTCTGCCTCAGTGACGGCACTGGAAGAGTGTTGTCAATACTACTAATAACCCTCAGAGTGAATGGAGAAAAGGATGGGAGAGAAAGGAAGTGAAGGAGGGAGGGGGAAAGAGATGAGGGAATGAATTGAGGAGAGAGAAAGGTACATAGCGTGAGGGGATTGATTGAAGGGGAGAGATTGAAAAGAGAGTCTGAGGGACAGTGAGAGGAAAGCAGAGATGGTGAGAGACAGGAAGAGATAGAAGGGGGGGGAGTGTCTGAGAAAAAAAAGAAGAAGTGCTGTAGAAAAGTGCTGACAGTGAGTGTTGTCAGAGGGGAGACTGAGGAGAACTCTGAGAATCTGTTATTGTGTATGTGGAGGGTCAGACTGACTCTAATGGAGGTCACCAAGCACAATCATCTAGTGACCTTGAGCATATTGCGTACTGAATGGTAGGATGGACACACAAAGTGGTGTGTACAGGAATGATGAGTCAAGAGGATACCCGTGCTTATCTGAAGGACAAACACACATCTCTTAAGGCGTCAGCATGCTTCAGTTCAGCTAAGATACTTTTGTATATTTTGTGTATGTGGACACTCCTTCATATTAGTGGATTCGGCTATTTTGGCCAACCGCTTTGCTGACAGGTGTATAAAATCAAACACACAGCCATGCAATCTCCATAGACAAACATTGGCAGTAAAACTGCCTTACTGAAGAGCTCAGTGACTTTCAATGTGGTATCGTCATAGGATGCCACCTTTCCAACAAGTCTGTTGCGCACATTTCTACCCTGCTAGAGCTGCCTCGGTCAACTGTAAGGGCTGTTATTGTGAAGTGAAAACGTCTAGGAGCAACAGCGGCTCAGCCGCAAAGTGGTAAGCCACACAAGCTCACAGAACGGGAATGCCGAGTGCTGTAGTGCGTAAACATTGTCTGTACTCGGTTGCAACACTCATTACTGAGTTCCAAACTGCCTCTGGCAGCAACGTCAGCACAATAACTGTTTGTCGGGAGCTTCATGAAATGGGTTACCTGTCCCAATGCATAGTGCCAACTGTAAAGTTTGGTGGAGGAGGGATAATGGTCTGGGGCTGTTTTTCATGGTTCGTGCTAGGCACCTTAGTTCCAGTGAAGTGAAATCTTAACACTACAGCATACAATGACATTGTTAGGCGATTCTGTGCTTCAAACTTTGTGGCTAGATCGGTGTGGAAGAACTTCAATGGCCTGCACAGAGCCCTGACCTCAACCCAATCAAACACCTTTAGGATGAATTTGAACGCCGACTGCGAGCCAGGCCTGATGGCCCTACATCAGTTCCCTCACTAATGCTCTTGTGGCTGAATGGAGGCAAGTCCCCGCAGCAATTTTCCAATATTAGTGGAAAGCCTTCCCAGAAAAGTGGAGACTGTTTTAGCAGCAAAAGGGGATCAACTCCGTATTAATGCCCATGATTTTGGAACGAGACGTTCGACAAGCAGGTCTGCAAATGTGCAGCAAAACTTTTTTTGTTTGTTAGTTAATGTTAGCTAGCGCTAGTTGGCTGTACCTGCTCCAAATCTCCAGTATTTCTCCTTCTCTAGCTTGTTCTCCAACTTCCTTTTTAAATGGTGAGCCAGCATTCTTTCAGCATTTTTCTTTCCATGACTGATCAAAACCTATCTAATGGCTCTCTCTTGTCCCTCTGCAGCAGACGTGGTGAGCAATATGTTTGGAACCTTGAATTGCAATACATATTGAATAGTGAGAATCAAAATGCATATCCTGTTTGCTCCGCCTCACCATTTCTATAGGTGGCTCTCTACTACTGAGTAATTCTTCAAGAGTAAATGGGCCGTTGCTTGGTAATCTATAGAGGGGGTAGAAAACGGTTGTGTATGTAGTGGGGTAAATCAGCGTCACAAGCGGTGAGTCATATTGTTTGGCTGCATCATTGACCCTCTCGTACTGGTCCATCTACCAACGTGTGTGTGCCTGTTTGTCGTCGTATAGATCAACCTGCTTTGTGACAACAGGAGCCCACACACCATTACCCTCCTGTCACTACTCCTACTACACACAACACCCCCTGTCGCACCGTCCGGTAAACTATTTATAAACGCTGTCCATCTCTTTCCCTACCTGCACCCTCCGTCTCGCTCTCTACCCCCTCTCCGTTTCCCTCTTTTTGGTTTATCTCTTTCTCCATCTCTTTTACTCTACTCTCTCTTTGTGTCTCTCTTTCTCTTTCCCCTCCACCCATCTGTCTGTCAGATATCCTAATACTCTCTCCTACTTCGTCTCACTATCCTCTGATTCAATCAGCGGGCTTCTACGTCATGCGTGTTGTCACTGTGGTGGGAATGAGTGTGTGCGATTGTGTTAAAAGGGTTATCACGTCAGTTTAACTTAGTACCGACTCACTCAATTTCTGTTGGTTTTTCAGTTAACGTATAACTGCTTTTTGGTTTCCCTGGTAACTGCAAACTTTCTCATCGCCAAAGAAATAGTCTTCTCTTTCAACACACATTCCTTTCATTCTTTCTCTTATTTGTATAACTTTATTGAGTCTAGTTACTTTAACAAAGCCTTTGAGTCTCACTGACTTTTATGTGTAGGGCTGTGAAAAGGACACGGGGGTAGGGAAGAAGCAAAGAAGACTCTAAAGTTGAGGGATTTACCCATCGAGACAGTGGGAGATAGACAGAATCAGAGAGTGGTTGGAGGAGAGCGTTAGATCTTTCTCAGTTTAGATTCAGTAGATTTATTAATAATGGATAAGGTTTTTCACTGACAGTCGACCGTTATGCTAACATGAATTATTTGAAGGGCTAGCAGACTGCTGCTCAACTTGTTTCTCCACAAATCCATCCATCTTTATCTGCAGTCTATGGTGCCATAATGCAGTGCTATGGCAGTACATGTAGGGTCTCATGTCTCAACTTTACCTTGATTTCTCATAAATTGCCATCCGAAATAGCATTTGTTCAATAACTATTCATGCATAGTGACAACAATGACACATCATGAGAGTGGCTGCAAGTGTTCAGATAAGCATGACATTCCCTTTTTATATCGGTAGAGATATCGGCTGATACGATATAGCGTTTAAAGGCCAATATCGGCCAGTTAATATCGATCTATCTCTCTCTCGCTCGTTCTCTCTCTCTGCCTGTCGATCTGTGTGAACTGACCTGTTTTAGCCTTGTTTGACACACGTCACATTCACCACTGCAATAAAGAAACCAAATGTCCCCAAAAAAGAAACAGTCAGGTGTATTTCCCAAATGGCTCCCTATATAGTGTACTGTACCCTATGAGCCCTGGACAAAAGTATTGCACTAAATAGGGAAATAGGGTGCCATTTGGGATGCAGAAAAGAGGGTTAAGAAGTTTAACTGCGTGGCCCAATACTTTAAAACTTCACTTTGCCACGGGACAAATGCTTAGCCAGACACAAATGCACACACAATCTGCAGAGCACATTTTATCGGCTCTTAAACCAGTTCTTTAAAAAAAAGAATGACAACCGCTCTTCCTCCCTACTATGAGAAATGCTGAAGAGAGAATATGATGGATGTTAGTTTTCCTTCCTTCATTTCATATTTTCTTAGGAGAGTTCACTCTTTCTAAAAGTAAGTAGTTTTTCTCGCTCGCTTTCTTCTCTTGACTCCTAAGCATGAGAACACAAGAAAGCCTGCTAGTTGTGTTTGTGTTTGTGCTCTGTCGCTGGAAGCGTGTCAGCTGGCGTAGCGTGAATCCCCCACATTCCGAGATGCTCGGTTAGAACTGGGAACACCAACCTAGATGGGGGAACGTCAGCCAGGGATGTACAAGTTCAGGCCTGCTCCTATCTCAGCAGAACGCTCCTCTTTCTGGGAATTCCCAGCCCTGTTTTCCCATTACTGAGGATGAGGCCAGACAATGTTTTTTGTGTGTGTCCCTCATCGCTGCCAATTGAATCTAGACCATGTTGATATTACACAAGATGGGATTTATCCCAAATGGCACCCTGTGCCCTATATAGTGCGCTACTTTAAACAAGAGCCCGATGGGCCCTGGTCAAAATTAGTGCACTACATGGGGAATAGGGTGGCATTTGGGACACAATGTATGGGATTTTCCCGACCCTGTTTAGTCAATAGCTGTTTATCTGACCTGAGATTTATGGCGCTTTCTTTTTTCTTCCATTCTTTCTCTCTCTCTTCTCAGCGTCTCATCCAGTACCTGGCCTCTAGAAACACCCTCTTCAACTTGAACAACTTCTTGGACAAAGGTGCTTTGCAAGGTATGGTATATCTTATACAAACACTCATATAATACTAGTGCATGATTAGACACACACTGCTTTGGTCTCAGGTTCTCTCTTGTTTTTAGTGGGGTGTGGGAGGTTTTACTGGGGGGTCTGTGCTGTTTTTGGTCAAATGAGGATGGTTCAGAGTCTCGGTTGTCTCTCTTCTCTCTATCCTCTCTCTCTCCCTCCTCTCTCTCTCTCCCAGGTTCTGACATGTCTACGTTCATCCGTCGGTACAGCCGCTATCTGAATGAGAAGGCCATGTCTTACAGGCTGGTGGCTGTGGACTTTACCAAGATGAAGAGAGGGTAGGAAGCACACATGTTTACTCACTCAAGCACACACCTGAATGAATAGATCACGTGTCTTACAGGCTGGTGGCTGTCGACTTTACCATGTTGAAGAGCGAATAGGCTGCATAACAATTCATACATCTAGTCTATTTCACACTGTACTGGGCTGGTCTGGTTCCGCAACCACCGTAGTTCCTGGAACCGTGCTGGAAAGGAAAATATCTAAGCAGCCGAGTACGGTTCAGGTTGGTTCTATAGTGTGAATCGGGTAAAATGTTCCTTAGCATCCCGTCAGAACCAGCGAATCCAGTATTAGTCTAGAAAGAGAAGGACTAACTAAAAAATGTTGGTGTGTGTATGTTCCAGGATTGACGGTGTGATGCGTACCATGAGCATAGAGAAGCTCATAAAGACCCTTCCTATTATCCAGAACCAACTAGACGCACTGCTAGACTTCCAGGTAAATGGTGTGTTTGTGCATGCGGAGGAGGGGTGTGTGTATTCAATGGAATGTGTGCATTTTCCAATGGTGGACATGGGTGTCAGGTTTGAGATGAAAAATAAATATTTTTTTGGGGGGGGGAAATGCCTCCCTTCCACCCTCTCTCCAGGCCAACCCTAATGAGTTAACTAACGGGGTGATCAACTCAGCCTTTATGCTGTTGTTCAAGGACTCCATCCGTCTGTTTGCTGCCTACAACGAGGGCGTCATCAACTTACTGGGTAAGGACTGGTCTAGAGTCAGATTTAAAGCCTCCAGCGTCAGGACTATTGGTACTGGTGGGTATTATCATGGTATAATAGAATGGTTCATTGGAATTCTATGGGTGTTATCCTATTCATATTATGTGGGTTCTTCCAGGGCATAGCTCAAGGTTCTTACATCAATTTGATGTGATTAACTATGTGATGTTAGCCTCTCAGACAGCCAAGACCTATACGGTGTGTTTGTCTTTTCACAGGTTGTGATGTATTTTTGAAGTGCTAAGTGGTCCTCTGTCTCCTATCACTCTCTACTAATGGCTTCTTTGTACTCTACTCTTCTCACACTGTCACTTTGTCTCTCTCTCTCTCAGAGAAATATTTTGATATGAAGAAGGGTCAGTGTAAAGACGCGTTGGACATCTATAAGAAGTTCCTCTACAGGATGACCAAGCTGTCAGAGTTTCTAAAAGTAGCAGAGGTACACACAGGCATGCACGCGGACACACACACATACACACACACACACACGCTCAACACACAATGCCCCGTTTTTCACATTTACATAAAGTACCAGTCAAAAGTTTGGACACTTACTCATTCCAGGGTTTTTCTTTGTTTTTACTGTTATCTACATTGTAGAATAGTAGTGAAGACATCACAACTATGAAATAACACATTTGGAATCATATAGTAACCCAAAAAGTTTTAAACAAATCAAAATATATTTGAGATTCTTCAAAGTAGCCACCCTCTGCCTTGATGACAGCTTTGCACACTCTTGGCATTCTCTCAACCAGCTTCATGAGGTAGTCACCTGGAATGCATTTCAATTAACAGGTGTGCCTTGTTAAAAGTACATTTGTGGAATTTTCTTCCTTATTGCGTTTGAGCCAATCAGTTGTGTTGTGACAAGGTATGGGTGGTATACAGAACATGGCCCCATTTGGTGAAATACCAAGTCCATATTATGGCAAGAACAGCTCAAATAAGCAAAGGGAATAGACAATCCATCATTACTTTAAGACATGAAGGTCAGTCAATCCGGAAAATGTCAAGAACTTTGAAAGTTTCTTCAAGTGCAGTCGCAAAAACCATCAAGCGCAAGTCAAAACACACAGCCTGCCGGTACTGACCCTAATCTATTCTTATGTCACATATAGCATTCTTAGACAGAGATTAAATCATGAATGAGGAGGTTGTTTAGGACATATCGACTCAATTCTGGAATTTTGCTGTGAGACCGAGGGCATCATGTGTGCCGATGTGTTTCCTTTAATATATCTTGATAACTTTCCCGGCACTTGGAGTCAATGAAATTGAATGAAATGATTTGAATAGTTATGCTTCTTGATGATATCTTGTATTACGTCACCTTACCCACACACATAAAGATAGACATCATGCAGACACACACAGTCTCAAGGTTTTAAGATTGCTGTCCGTCAAAGATTCTCAACCAAATTTACTGAGCTTGTGCAATTATGACAAAATCAACGGACATATGATCCCCTAACAGTTGTGCAAACTTGGTAGAGTCTTATTCTAACGTATTCACAGCGTTAATGGCTTCCAAAGGTGCTAACACCAAGCATTCATTACATCTTATTTTTTATTAAATTGGAAAATTTGTTATTTTTCTTGTGTAGATTGGTAAAGAAGTCATCAATATTTATAATTTTTTTATGATTACATTTTAAGGCTGCAATTGGGGTGTACACTTTCACTGTTCCAATGTTTTGGCCTCACGTTATTTCAATGTTTTTGGGGCTTTTTAAATGTCTGTTCAATTGCTCGCCATTCATTTACCGCACCCACACCATGTCTCGTCTCTCATTGGTCACTCACGAGACATACTCAACATTGTCCAATCATATTCATCAATCCAGTTGTCAGCATTTTTGATGTACACCCTTTATTTCAGTTGTTTAGAGGTTGTGTCCCAATAATCTGTTCTTTCTCATTAAGTGTGCACTTGTTCGATTCCCTTCATGGATTTTAAAGGAAATGACTGGTATATGGAAACACCCTTCAGCCCATGCCTACACCAATCTAATGCTTATATATTTTTGAGGAGTGGTGTACGAGTGCACACTTCAAGAAGAACGAGAGGTTATTTGGACTCACCCACAGTAGTCACTGCATGGGAGTAATCATTCCTTTATTTATTTATTTTCTTATCCCCGTTGTTTTTTCCGTTGGCCCGTTTGTTTGTTTTTCGTTCTGTCTTTGTGACCACAGCAAGTTGGAATAGATCAGGGTGATATCCCCGATCTCTCACAGGTCAGTGTACATTTTTCATCTCTTCCTCTTCTGGCTCCACCAACATGCTTTCATCCGTCTATCCGTCCATTCGTTCGTGTTACAGCCGTCAGCCTCTCTCTTACTCGCTCCCTCTCTCCTTCGGTCTCACTTGCTCTCGCTCTTTTCTCTGTACTCAATCATTCACTCATTTTCTCTGGCAAACTCTTAACAAGTTACCCTGTCTTCTACTTTCCCTAGTAATCTGTTGGTTCAATTGATTTAGTATTTATTTTTCTAATTATTATTTACACTGTAGGACCAAATAGGCACTTGTAAAGAAAGTATTTAACTGGCTATATAAATACCAATAACTTAAGGCACCAAGCTTGATAGTGATGCAAACTGAAATATTGGATTTTGAGTGATGCATAATTCCCATTCCCAGTATACCATTTAAAATAGTTCCTTTATCATTCTCCTCCACAGACCATTAAAGGATCATGCATTGTAGGTGGTGGGTTACTTACTGTAATGCTTTTAACCCTAGCATCCCTCCCACTAAAGGCATTTCACTGTACTAGTGCACGTAACATTCAAACTTGAAACTATACTGCTTCTCCCCTCCCCATACAGTATATACACGGAGTTTTACAAATTGTTGACTCGCCATAGCTTGTGTGCCCTGACATCTTGACCTACCCACCCGGGTTTGCATGTAGCCCTCGCTCCCTCACACGCACGCATGTAGCCTTGCCCCTTCCTACACGCACGTGCGCACACGTAGACATGCATGAGTGCAGACACACTTTGGCCCCGAGTGTGGGTGGGCGGGGGAGGTCAACCATATGAATGAATTATGAGAAAAGTATTCCTCTCCTCCTCCCACCATTCAGACAGACATAGGCCTATGATAAAGAAAGCATTTTAGGGATTTTTAACCTATTCATTTAAACTATATTTGACCCCCTGATTATTACATGAATGCATCATCATAGCCGTAGCTATGACGTAAAAAGATTTCTGTCTTCAAACTTCAAAGCACATCTTGTTTTGAAAGATTGTCGGGGGATAACTAGCGATCAAAAAGGGGGGGAAAAACTATTCCCTCTTTCTTTTACTTTGCTCTTTTGTTCTCTCTCTACCTCACTTTCTTTCCTCTCTGTGTGTCGGGTGGAATGTTTGGGGAATACGTACAGGGTTCAGTCAGAGTTCCGTGCTCAGTCTGTTTTTAACTTCTGTGCTTTTTTTGTAAGCGGGAATAGAATGTGTGTCTGCTAATATTATTGATGTCTGATTTGGTCTCTAAACAATCTAAAGATGGTCTACTTTTGACCACAGCCACATTGATCGTTCGCCTTGACGTCACCATAGGTCAAAAGTACTGCACCACACGGGGAATAAGGTGCCATTTGGTACACAACCTCCCATTTGAATTAATTTTCTCTTGGAATGTGTCTCATATAGCACCCAAATCTCTATATAGTGCACCACTTGTAGTGCGTAGGGTGCCATTTGGGACGCACACTTAGTAAAAGCCAAAGCGCCAACCTTGCCCACTAGGCTATGCCCTCTCAGGATGTTTATATGTTGGCATGAACCAGACAGAACGGGGTTTATGTGCATGTTTCTCAACCTCCTCTACTACCTTCCTTCCCCTCTGTTCTCTCCTCGTTTTTCTGTTTTCCGAAACTTGTTATTATTAACCTACCAGTACTGAGCAACCTATTCCCTATATAGTGCCATTTGGGCCGAAGACGTAGTTGTTCTATTCTGGGAAAGTGATGCATTGTGGGTCGACCTCTGGGACTAACAACCGTGTGTGCGTGTGTTTATTGATGTGTGTGACGTGTAAAGAAGTGAATGAGTGCGTCATGTCATGTGAAAGAGAGGAACAGCTGGTTCTGTCTCTCACCCCCCTCCCCTCTTCTGTTTTCTCTACTTGTCCTCCTCTCCTCCTTCCAGGCTCCTAGTAGTCTCCTGGAGGCTCTGGAGCAGCACCTAGCCTCTCTGGAGGGGAAAAAGACCAAGGAACTCACCGCTGATACCAGGTACTGGACTGGCGAGACAATGAACACTTGGTGATATACGTTATCATAAAACTTGTATAAGAAGCACACATAGAAAATACATGTCCCCTGTCCCCTCCTAATACCTCTGTTCTCGCCTCTGTCCTCTCCATAGAGCGTCCACCCTGTCCAGTGCGGTGTCGTCTCTGTCCAATACAGGCATGTCATTCAGCCGCATGGACGAGAAGGAGAGACAGCAGGCCTTAGAGGAGGAGCAGGCCAGACTGCAGGCCCTCAAGGTACAGGTAACACACCATTACACTACCATTATACTACACCGATGCATAATTTTACACAGCTACACTAACCACCACTACACTGGTGGACAGGGGGAGTTAAATATGTTACTACATCATTACAACAAATTACACTGCTGCACAAAATTACATTACATTTTTTTACTTACCTTTTATTTAACTTGGCAAGTCAGTTAAGAACAAATTCTTATTTACAATGACGGCCTACACCGGCTAAACCCGGACGACGCTGGGCCAATTGTGCGCCGCCCTATGGGATTCCCAATCACGGCCGGTTGTGATACAGACTGGATTCGAACCAGGGTGTCTGCAGAGACGCCTCAAGCACTGAGATGCAGTGCCTTAGACCGCTGCGCCACTCGGGAGCACTACATTAGCCTATTCAGATTTAACTGCCTGAAAACAAGGTGTCCGCAGGTCCTTAAAGTCTTACATTCATTTCTGATTTAAAGTCTTAAAATGTCTTAAGTTCAGTTTTCAAAAGTATAAAAAAATGCGACGTTGATGACTACAGTGTTTCCGTTATATTGTGCTTAATTGTTGCCACCCCGACCAAAAAAAGAAGGAACGATTGAACATCAAACAATACTCTAGGCACACTTTCAAGATGTTCGAGAGCTGTCCAACCACGTGCACCTCGGTGTTTGCACGTCATGTGCGTGTACCAGTGTGGTTCAGGCCGTTGCCAGAGGAAAGAGCAAGGCAGCCTAAAATGTGATAGACAGCAACACTAACTAGAGCTGGGACGATAAACAGGAAATTACCGACAACGATATTGCCTTCTTACCAAAGCAATTTCGGGGAATAGGCTACATAACGTTCCTGCAGATTTTTTTTGTTCTAAAACCATTATTTGGTCAACAGTAATGTGCATTAACCTGCTTCCTGCAATAAAAGTATCTGCCGTGTCCGTTTCGCTGCTGGCTCTCACTCCCGCTACCCCCTTTGCACATGGCGAGGAGGGAGAGAAGCGCAAGCATACTGATAGTTGAGCAACATTTTTAAATGTAATTGCGGGAAAGACAGTTTTTAAAACCACTATTGTTACTGTTCCTAAACAAGAGGAGAGTCTCAGCTTTACGTGAGAAATAACACCACTTTACAAACGTCGTATGTAATTGAGATGCTCTGCAAACGGAGCGGAGCGTGCCATTTGCGGTGAATACATCAAGTAGCCTATATAGGCCTACCAATGGAAAGTTTTTGTAGGACATTCAATTTGCTGTCAGCTCAATTGCATGGCTATCTAGCAACAATATCGTATTTAGAGTTGGCAATCTAGTGAGTTCCCACTTCCTCAGGTGGTAAATGATGTAGCATATAGGCATAGCCTAGGCCAATATGCAGAAAAAACTCATTGTACGACTTCCTCATCGATGACAAGCGTGCTCTTGTTTGCCATGACATCCTCCTCCAGACAGGCTAGGTGAGCGGGGGAACCCCTGTTTCAAAGCGGGTGAAGAACTTGTTTAGTTCATTGGCTGTAGAGGCACACCCTCTCATCCAGGCAGGGATCAATGCGTTGCCTACTTTTTGAAGGGGGCGTTTTTCATATTCTTAATGCCCAACCAGGCAGACCGAGAGTCTCCCTGTAACTTTATCTCCATCTTATCTCTGTACTGGCATCTCACCTTTTTTTAATCTCTTTGTTCCCCTCTCTCTGTACCTCTTTCTTTAAAGTGTGTTCCCGGAGGCAAACACTTGTTTCTTCCTATTAACCTGTTATGGCTGCAGCCCGACGTCAGCCCGACGCCGGTACACCTATGACAACATCCAGCTCAAGTGCAGGGCGCGAAATTCAAAATCTATTTTTTTTTTAAATATTTAACTTTCACACATTAACAAGTCCAATACAGCATTTGAAAGATAAACATCTTGTCAATCCAGCCAACATGTCCGATTTTTTAAATGTTTTACAGAGAAAACACCACATATATTTATGTTAGCTCACCACCAAATAAAAAAGGAGGACAGACATTTTTCACAGCACAAGTAGGATGCAAGTAGCATGCACAAGCCAACCTAACTAACCTAGAACCAACCTAAATAACCTAGAAAAAACTACCTCAGATGACAGTCCTATAACATGTTACACAATAAATCTATGTTTTGTTCAAAAAATGTGCATATTTTAGCTATAAATCTGTTTTACATTACTGCTACCATCATAGCTACAGTCAGAAATCGCACGGGAGTAGCCAGAGAAAATACAGACACCAACGTCAACTACTAATTACACATCATAAAACATTTCAGAGAAATATATGGTGGATAGCTAATGAAAGAGAAAGATCTTGTGAATAGAGCCAATATTTCAGATTTTTCAAGTGTTTTACAGCGAAAACACAATATATCGTCATATTAGCTTACTACAATAGCTAACATCACAACAGCATTGACTCAAGGCAAACGATAGCATAGCACAGTTCGACAGATATATGAAAAAGCATCCCAAATTGGGTCCTTATCTTTGTTGATCTTCCATCAGAATGTTCTCCAAGGGGTCCTTTGTTCAGAAATGTCTTTATTTCGATCCAGAACGAACAATTTCCCTCTTGAATTAGCAAGCACACTGGCAGTGCGACGCTAACCTCTCCATCTTGAAAAAATTATTGCGTCGCATCACGTCTAAAGTCCAGAATACATTTCAATAATATAATTAAACTATATTGAAATAACATACTTTAGGATGATATTGTGACATGTATCAAATAAAATCGAAGCCAGAGATCATATTCACCTTTACAGAGTGTTTTCCAGGAGCCGAGTCCAGGTCCTACTTCGTGCCCAGAAAGAAAAATAAACTGCGCAACACTCACTCCAAGAGGTTGTGTTCAACCCCAGGAAGAGATAATCAAGTGATTTCTTCTCTCACTTCCGCATGACACCCAGAGGAAGGCGTATGACGTGTTTCTACAGTCCTAAGTGACATGCCCTTTTATAGACAAGGGCTTGAAGAGCGACATCGATTTTGGAAATCTCACTTCCGGATAGGAAATGGTCTGTAAAAATAGTTCTGTTCCACTTAGAGAAATAATTAAAACGGTTTTAGAAACTAGAGACTGTTTTCTATCCAATAGTAATACTAATATGCATATTGTAAGAGCAAAAATTGATTAAGAGGCCGTTTGAAAATTTGCACATATTTTCCAGTTTTTCAATACGCCCCCTGCAGCCATAACAAGTTAAGCACCACTTTCGATTCTTTGGTCACCAATGGTTTGTTAGGAAATATCTTACATCACTGCAATTGATCAATACGGTCATTGTCCCACACCTGTATTTGTTTGTGCACCACCTTCTCCCTTTTGAGTAACTGTCTATAAGTTGGTCGTAGAAAAACAGTGTTATGATCTGATCCACCCAGTGGATGTCTGGGCAAGGATGAATACGCTTTGGGGACCGAGCCGTAACATAGGTCAATGATCTTATTTTTCCTTGTTGGACAAGTCACATCAAGCTCTTGAGCGAGGTTAAAAATGATGTCAGCTGCGTTGACACTGTTTGCTCTTGGATGGATATAAACAACTGTCAAAAAAATCTGGGGGAATTCACGGGGGAGGTAGAAGGGGCGCATATTTTTTCCCACTGACAATTGTAGTTTTACACCATCTTTCATTTAGTCGAACACAGACTCTGCCTCTGTGCTCCTTACCAGGAGCTTCACTGTCTCTGTCCATACGAGTGATCGTGAATCTGTCATGGGTGACTTCAGTCGGGCACCGCCTCCGACAGCCAAGTTTCAGAAAAGGCCATCACACAGGCCTCCCTGTATTCATATCGATACCATGAGTTTGCCCGTAATTTGTCCATTTTCCCCTTAAGCGATTGGACATTAAAGAGCAGTTGGAAGCGGAATCTTTGTTTTGTTCCTCAGCACACCGCCTTTCCCCTTTTCCTCTTCCTTCTTAGTAGTCCTTCACCCAGGTTGTTTTGTCTCACGATCTCTGCAGGTATGTCCCCTTTGATCGGTTCTCCCAAACGTGAGTTATTACATTGTAAAAGATTAGTTTCTGCAGTAGCGGATGTGTTGTGCCGCCGACTTTCTCGTAGATTCGCGTGCTGTTTCAGGTACCAGCAAAAGTAATCCAAGTAGGAGAATTATCCACGGTACATACTTCATGTCCCTCTACCGTAGCCTAATCGGTAATCCGATGCAACATAACACACTAAACTACTAAAAGCAAAGCAACAAAAACAGAAGAGTTTAAACAACGAACCAGGAACAAATGCTGCAGGGCACCACTGCGCAGGACTGATTGGAGCCTGCTCAGTCTGACACTGCTCAGTCTGTGCCAAGCATGAATCCCTCAGTCATACCCAACTTTGTGTTTTTCTGTGTTTCTCCAGGACCAGCGTCTGAAGGAGATTGGCATGTCCACTCCATCTGCCTCCCCCAGTACACAGTCTATGGGCAGTGTCAGCAACAACCACCACAACACCAATCAAGGCATGGAGCTATTCAGTGCACCCTCCACCAACAGGTACTACTGTTATAACATGGTTACTACAGGTCGTAGGAGGTTATCTAGTATTATAAAGGTATGATTCAATTATTCTATTCAGATTTATGTTGATTCTTTTGATTATAGATTCTTTCTGATTTTCTTTGGGGGGGGTTTCAAAGATTGGTATCAAAGAGTTTGTTTTGTTGACTTAAAGGGATTGTTGAGGCAATCTATATTTCAGTGGAATTACCCTTACCTTGAGTTGTTTTTCAAGCCAGAAGTTACCATATTAGCATCGTCAAAATTCATTAATGTAAACAGGCATACCGATGTTAGCAAAACTGCAAACTTCCTCAGAAACACGTAGCGTCGATACTCACGAAGAACCTGTCCATGTTCTTCCCCGCAAAAATGTTATTTTTCTAGTAATATCTGAATGCTGAATATTTGTATATTCCAATGCTCGGATAGTGCCATCAAGCCACCGGTGAGTGCCCAATGGAATATACAACTTTATTGTCCATGTTACAGCACACAGAAACAGAGAGACTACATGAGGAAATGTAGTCTCACAATTCCAGCGACTATTTCAGCAGTATGTATGTTAGAAAATTGTGAACTCCACCAACTGCCGAACTTGGTTTTGAAGTGTTTTTGAGCAGGTTACGGCTTGCTGTGCAGCTTTGCTAACATTGGTTTGGTTGTTTACATTCATGAATTTTGATGATGCTAACTCCTGTCTGTGGTTAAACATTGATTATTGTGCACTCTGTCACTATTGGCCTTAATACACAACTCAAGGTAAGGTAAATTCCACCGAAATATATAGATTTCACCTGAACTAACCCTTCAATTGTTGATTGTTTGGGCATATAGGGGCAATTTGAATTACATTTATTTACTCATTGATTTTCTTTCCCTCTTCCCTGTCTCCTCTTATTTCTCTCTCTAGCATGCCCAACCTCAGTAGTGATCTATTTGACCTGCAGCCAGCCTTCCTACCTGCTGTCCAAAGCACTCCCTCTATCTCTACAGCCACCAGTGCCTGGGGAGGTAGGTCACACACACATTTGGACACACACGTGCATGCAATATACACATGGAAATACACACACAGTTTTTATCTACTTAACCTCCTGAACCTTCAGGTTCAGATCCGGGGCAGAGATGTATAGTGTTGATTTAGCTGTGTATTATGTCACACACTACACAAGTTTCAGTTAACACGTGTGTTCTGACAAGCCTCTGTCTTTTAAAGTCAGGTGGCTTTTCAACTGTACAAATTCATGTTCATGTGTATCTGAGTTCTCTTCATGTCTTCAGTCATTCATGTGTTCATTCATCCATCAATTAATTCACTTGTTTCATCCACTTATCGTCCATCCATTCAGCCATCACTTTCTCATCTGCTGGAAGCACCGAAACGGCTAAAATATTATGTTTTACATTTTGTCCAATAAACATTATTTGAAAGAACATATGGTTCGACAGACCAACCAACCCAGAGGTTGAAGAGAACCTTTACAATAGTAATATGTCTTTATGACCTTTGTCCCCTAGGTGCTGCTGAGCCAGCTGAGTCCTCCATGAGTGTAGATTTTGAAGCTGTTTTCGGGGGCGGGGCTAGAAGACAGGCCAATAACCACGTACAGCCTGCCACCGATGGTAAAGAGACACAACGGCTACGTCCCAAATGGCAACCTATTCCCTTTATACTACACTACTTTTCACCAGGGCCCATAGGGCACTATATAGGGTGCCATTTCAGACACACACAACCCTAAATAAACCTACTAAACAACCTCTGGCTTAGCTTACTGCTCCCCTATAACAACTGTAATTAACTACTTTTAGTGCTGGGTCAGATCTCTGATTTGGTTTTGCTAATGGCCGCTAAGTAAATCAAACTTTTCAGGCTTTGGCCTGTATCCACAAATCGTCTTAGAGTAGGAGTACTGATCTAGGATCAGTTTTTCCTTTTAGATCATAATGAATACAATTATATGGACATATACTATATCAGCACTCTTACTCTGAGATGCTTTATGGATACAGGCTCTGGTTTAGATTTCTGGTTGGGTTTTGCTATGGGCCAGCTAATCCTTAGCTACAGCTTTAGGCCTGGGGTTTCTACTACCAGTTTCCATTTGTGTGTTTTAAAGCCTTCAGTAGGAATTTCCTGGTGGTGATCTCACTCCATTCCATCTGTTTGTAACTCATCTCTTTCTCTCTCTGTGCGTGGTTTGTCATCTCAGTCCGTTCCTAATCGCCTGTCACTCCATTTGTTGTCATCCACACCGTCCCACACTCTACACAGACAATCCATCTCTTTGGAGGCACTGAGGTGGTACCTTTCCATCTGTTCTCTATCTCTTTCCCTCATCTGTCCTCTACTCCCTCCATTCTCAGCCTTTCCAAACAATTAGCTTAATAGTTAACTAAAACTAGATTTTTCTTTCTTTCTGCCCTCTGCTCTGTATGTTATGGTGAGTGGGCTAGTTTTCTGATTATTTCCTTCTCTCTCCCTTCCTCCGTGTGCTAATTGTCTCTGATCCTTCCCTTCTGTTTCCTGCTTGTAAAGCAGGAAGTTCTTACTTCATGAATGTGGCCTATGGCCAGATGGCACCCTATTCCCCATTTGGCTCTGGTCAAAAGTAGTGCACTATGGTAGTATGGGCTCAGGTCAAAAGTAGTGCCCTACATAGGGAATAGAGTGACATTTGGGACGCATAGCTATGTCAGCACAATGTCCAGAAGCTAGACACCGCTTCCTAGACAAATATTATTTGTCCTTTTTTTTTTTTTTTCGCTCCCTCACTTTTTTTCTGTGATGGGAGGATAAGGAGTGATGGGAGGTGGCAGCTGTCTGTGCAGCTCTGTTGTGCTCCCTGTCTCTTTTTTTCCTCCCCTACGCTACCTTGTCTTGCCCTCCTTCGATCGGTCTTTCTCTAATGTCACACACTGATTGCCCCTATTTGTCTCTTTTCTGTCTCCCTATCCACCCTCTCTCCCTTTTCCGTTCCCCCCTCCCTCCACCATCCCTTTCCCTACCTCTCTCCTAGTTGAGGGCAATGTGTTCCCATTTTTAGAATTACTGTTGACAGACCATTGTGGTACTAATGTAATGTTTGCACAGTGAAATACTCCATGACTGCATCCCAAATGGCAGCCTGTGGGCCTTGGTCAAAAGTAGTGCACTATATAAGGAATAGTGTGCCATTTGGGATGGAGCCATGCAGTGTAACCAGACCAATCAGCCCTGTACAGTAATAGAGTAGTATACCACACAGACCGGTCAGCCTACAGTACAGCCTCAATAAGTGTAATGACTCAACAACATGACACCACAAGCACATAAATCCATCATAACACAAATATAGCTACTGCTGCTGAGCCTAGGGATGGAACAAACACCCATTTCTCATAATTCTGCTACTGAGGCTGACTAGAAGCTGAAGGAGTAGACAGGGCACATCTACTGTTTTAGTCTAGATATGGAATTACTATAATCCGTCAGCATAATGACTCCACAACATGTCAGCCACAAGGAACTACAGTGCCTTCAGTAAGTATTCATACTCCATGACTTATTCCACTTTGTTGTTACAGCCTGAATTCAAAATGGATTAAATATATTTTCTAACCCATCTACACACAATACCCCACAATTAATGTTTTGCAAATGTATTGAAAATGAAATACAGAAATATCTAATTCATTTAATTATTCACACCCCTTTGCTATGACACTCCAAATTGAGCTCAGGTGCCTCCAATTACCTTTAATCATCCTTGAGATGTCACTACAACATGATTGGAGTCCACCTGTGGCCAATTAAATTGTTTGGATTTAGAAGGAAACATCTATATAAGGTCCCACAGTTGACAGTGCATGTCAGAGCAGAAACTATACCATGAAATTCAGGTAACTATCCGTAGAGTGAGAATTGTAATGAGGAATATATCTGAGGAAGGGTTTAAAACAATTTCTAGAATGTTAAAAGCTTCCAAGAGCACAGTGTCCTCCGTCATTGGGGAATGGGAAAAAATACAGAACTACCCAGACTGGTCGGACAGCTTCTAGGCACAAACTGAACAACCAGGCAAGAACAACCTTGGTCAGGGAGGTGACCAAGAACCCAACGACCTCTCTGACAGAACTACAGAGTTCCTTGGCTTAGATGGGAGAACCTGCCAGAAGGACAACAGTCTCTACAGCACTTCACCAATCTGGGCTTTATGGGAGAGTGGCCAGACAGAAGTCACCCCTGAGAAAAAGGCACATGACGGCACGCCTGGAGTTTGCAAAAAGGCACTTGAAAGACTCTGGAGTGGCAGAAGAGTCTTTGGCCTGAATACAAAGTGCTATGTTTAACACCATCCCTACTAGAGGTCGACCGATTATGATTTCTCAACGCCGATACCGATTATTGGAGGACCAAAAATAGCCGGTAACGATTAATCGGCCGTTTTTTATTTTATTTTATACAATTTATTTGTAATCATAATTTGTAATAATGACAATTACAACAATACTGAATGAACACTTATTTTAACTTAATATAATACATCAATAAAATCAATTTTAGCCTCAAATAAATAATGAAACATGTTCAGTTTGGTTTAAATAATGCAAAAACAAAGTGTTGGAGAAGAAAGTAAAAGTGCAATATGTGCCATGTAAGAAAGCTAACATTTAAGTTCCTTGCTCAGAACATGAGAACATATGAAAGCTGGTGGTTCCTTTTAACATGAGTCTTCAATATTCCCAGGTAAGATGTTTTAGGTTGTAGTTATTATAGGACTATTTCTCTCTCTACGATTTGTAGTTCATATACCTTTGACTATTGGATGTTCTCATAGGCACTTTAATATTGCCAGTGTAACAGTATAGCTTCCATCCCTCTCCTCGCCGCCACCTGGGCTCGAACCAGGAACACATTGAAAACAGCCACCCTCGAAGCAGCGTTACCCATGCAGAGCAAGGGGAACAACTACTTCAAGGTCTCAGAGCGAGTGACGTTTGAAACACTACTAGCGCGCACCCCGCTAACTAGCTAGCCATTTCACATCGGTTACACCAGCCTAATCTCGGGAGTTGATTGGCTTGAAGTCATAAACAGCGCAATGCTTGAAGCATTGCGAAGAGCTGCTGGCAAAACGCAGGAAAGTGCTGTTTGAATGAATGCTTATGAGCCTGCTGGTGCCTACCATCGCTCAGTCAGACTGCTCTATCAAATCATAGACTTAATTATAACATAATAACACACAGAAATACGAGCCTTATGTCATTAATATGGTCGAATCCGGAAACTATCATCTCAAACAAAACGTTTATTCTTTCAGTGAAATACGGAACCGTTTGGTACTTTATCTAACGGGTGGCATCCATAAGTCTAAATATTCTTTTTACATTGCACAACCTTCAATTTTATGTAATAATTACGTAAAATCCAGGCAAATTAGTTCGCAACGAGCCAGGCGGCCCAAATTGTTGCATATTCCCTGACTCTGTGTGCAATGAACGCAAGAAGTGACACAATTTCACATGGTTAATATTGCCTGCTAACCTGGATTTCTTTTAGCTAAATATGCAGGTTTAAAAATATATACTTCTGTGTATTGATTTTAAGAAAGGCATTGATGTTTATGATTAGGTACACGTTGGAGCAACGATGGTCCTTTTTCGCGAATGCGCACCGCATCGATTATATGCAACGCAGGACACGCTAGATAAACTAGTAATATCATCAACCATGTGTAGTTATAACTAGTGATTATGATTGATTGATTGTTTTTTATGAGATACGTTTAATGTTAGCTAGCAACTTACCTTGGCTTCTTACTGCATTCGCGTAACAGGCAGGCTCCTCGTGAGGCAGGTGGTTAGAGCGTTGGACTAGTTAACCGTAAGGTTGCAAGATTGAATCCCTGAGCTGACAAGGTAAAAATCTGTCGTTCTGCCCCTGAACAAGACAGTTAATCCACCGTTCCTAGGCCGTCATTGAAAATAAGAATGTGTTCTTAACTGACTTGCCTAGTTAAATAAAAATGTTTAAAAAAAAAACGGTGTCCAAAAATAGCGATTTCCGATTGTTGTGAAATCGGCCCTAATTAATCGGCCATTCCAATTAATCGGTCGGCCTCTAATCCCTACCGTCAAGCATGGGCGTGGCAGCATCATGCTATGGGGATGCTTTTCAGTGGCAGAGACTGGTATGGATAGAGAGAACAATGAATGTAACCAAATATAGCCAAGTCCTTGATAAGAACCTGCTTCAGTGCTAATGACCTTAGACTAGGGTGAAGATTTACTTTCCAACAGGACAATGACCCCAAGCATACAGCCAAAGCAATGCTGAAATGGCTTCAGAACAAGAATGTGAAAGTCCTTGAGTGGCCCAGCCAAAGCCCAGACTTGAATCCCATTGATAATCTGTGGAAATACTTAGATTGCTCCCCATCTAATTTAACAGAGCTTGAGGTAATCTGTAAGGAAGAATGGGAGGAAATCCACAAATCCAGATGTGCAGAGCTTATACAGACATACCCAAGACGACTCAAAGCTGTAATCGCAGCCAAAGATGCTTCTACAAAGTATTGACTCGGGTGTGAATACTGCAAAAATGTCAAACATGTTTTACTTTGTCGTTATTGGCTATATGTGTAAATGGGTGAGGGGGAAAAAATCTATTTAATCCATTTTGAGTTCAGGCTGTAAAGCAAACAAAATTGAATTATGTGAAGGGATATGAAATCTTCCTGAAGGCAATGTAAATCCAGCACAACACACATACTGCTGCTCAGCCTAGAAATATGGTGTATAGACGGGACAGCTACTGAGCCCTGAGCGTAGAAATAAAAGGGAACACATCCTTTATTTTCTATACATGTCATGATACTGAGCAGATGGTTTGTGATCCCACAGCCTGATCTTGCCTCCCAAGTCCTCTTTTTTCTCTTGCTTGAGTCAAATCTTTCCTGCATGTGCGCTGCTTTTCTTTTAACCTCATATCCCATCTGTGTGTGATACTTGCCTATGCTTTGTGTTTGTCTAATCTCTGTGTATGTATAATGTAATTAAATCTGTCTCCCTGTGTATCTATCCTCCAGGGTTTGACGCTCTAGGGGACCTGCTGAAGCCCACAGTGCCCAGCCACAACCAGGCTCCTCCCATGGCCCTGCACCACCCTGGTCATCCCCATCCAGGGCACCCAGGAGGCAAGCTGCTGGCCAATGACCTTGACTCATCCCTTGCCAACCTCGTTGGCAGTGAGTACTGTATAGACAACATACATTGTTCTTTTGTATCCTCACATCTGTCTGTTTCTGCCTCTTTCTCCCCTCTGCCTCCATAAGTTTCAGTTTCTTTCGCTTTGTGCATTCTCCTTACTCCTCATGTGACTCTCTTTTCTCCCTCCCTCTTCTCTCCCCCTTGGTCTTGTCCTCTAGTGAATGTCTCTGCCAGTGGTAGAGTTGTCAATAGAAACAGTTGGGCCAGGCTAATGGTAGCGGATGGCCTATCTGCCAGAGCTCTTGCCTGAGAGCCATTGGCGGGAAGGTAGAGGACACACAGAGAGAGGGGAACCCAGTAGGGAGGCACTGGTCTGTCTACTGTATGTTTAGCAGCCTGCACTACCTTCCCAGGGCTGGCCGGCTCTCTCTTTCTGTTTGCCTGTCTCACTGTCTTTTAGATAGACTCGCTCACTTTTTTTCAAACCCTCTGATGCTTTTGCTCTCATCTTTCTCATACTCACTTCCTTGTTCCCTTGCTTTCTCTTGCTCTCCTCTTTCTGTCTCACCATCCCTCGCTTTCTCTCGTCCTCAGATCTGCAGTTCGGAGGAGCCCCAGCCAAGAAGTAAGTGTAGGAGTTGTGATGTGTGTCTGCATGCGTGTGTGTGTCTCTCTGAGTTGGGAAGTGATGTAGTGCCAGACTACTTCAGCATTTTCCCTAGACAATAGAAGGCTTTGGCGGGCTGGCATCCTACAGTTCTCCAGTCCCAGGCAGCCCCTGCTCAAAACAGTCTACTTCAAGACATGAGAAACTAAAATAAACTTGAATAAGTATCTAGTGAATGGAAGTTATACTAGTGTTTTTAATGACAAAACAATGTGTTGTATAAACAATCAACAATGGAACAGACTGACTGCAGGGTTTTCCCTAGACGATAGACTTTATGGCGGACTGCCATCCCACTCTACTGTACTAGGGCGAGCCGACTCAAAGCCTAGCCAACGCTGAAAAGCTTCTGTGCTGCTCAAATCTGTTGAAAAAGAAATTTAAACTAAAATAACTTGACTGCATCATTCAAATCTGCAGGATTTGACCTGTAACAAGACACACATTGAGACCTAGTGAAGAGCTCGAGCTACAATATTGTAATAATATATTTGATTTTTAACACGCTTTTCAAAAACACATGCAGGCTTGTATAACTAACTTTGTGGGGCCACACAATTCAGTCCCATTCAAAATCCTGTTTTCCCTAAACCTAATTCTAACCCTAAACCCATTTAGAAATAGCATTGACCTTGTGGGGACTAACAATGTCCCAAGTTGGTCAAATCTTGTTTGTTTACTGTTCGTGTGGGGACCAGAAGTCCTCACAAGTAGAGTCAAACACGTCCACACCTGCATAATATCCATGGTAACAGTTGATTAACGAGTGTGGTGTTTTTGCGCGGTGCATTTTGTCGCTGTGTGCTCCGGTGTTCAGGCCAGACATGCAGTGGAGTCAGCCTGGAGAGAAGAAGCTAACCGGTGGACACAACTGGCAGAGCAAGACCATGACTAGCACCACGGCCTGGAACCCCGCTCCCATGGCCCCTGCACCCATGCCTGTACAACACATGGTGAGTGGTAGTGTGTGTGTGTATTATGTAACCTGTTTAGAGATTATGTCCAGGTGCAATAGATATGCGCTAGTCAAGACTGAGTGCTGAGCTTGCCAATGGATGATTGTCGTCCCGATCTCTTCCACAATACTGTCTGACTGTGGAAATCTGTCACTAACCCCTGGCTTCTTCTCTTCCTCCCCTCTGTCTCTTTCTGTCTCGTTCTCTTCGCTGTAATTCTCTTCTGTTCTTTGCGTTGTCATCCTCATTCCTCTCGTCCTGTTTCTGCTGCGTTTAATTCACCTTCCTCATTGTCTCTCCTCTCTCTCTCTCTCTCACTCACTCACTCACTCACTCACTCACTCACTCACTCACTCACTCACTCACTCACTCACTCACTCACTCACTCACTCTCACTCACTTTGTGCGTCCTTGCCATGCAGAATGGGATGTTCTATGCCAGTTATGTAAGTAGTAGGGTATGTCCCAAATGGCAGCCTATTCTCTATATCGTGCACTACTTTTCACCCAGTGCCTATCTAGTCTGTTTGGAGCGACTTCTGGTCTTTATTACGATTCTCTACCCAGTAGTGTACACTCATTGTGAAGTGTACTCACTCCTCCTCATGCATTTCATAGCATTTGATTGGGGCAAGCGTGGCTGAAGGAAGTTTCCACCATATTTCTTACATAGGTCCATTTGTTTTGAATCCATGAGGGGGAGTGTACACACCGGGTCAGTATCAGCTCAGTGCGATCTCTCCCTCCCTCCTGCATTCCTCCCCTACTTGTTGTTTTGTTTTTAAAGATAAGAGGGTTTTTTCCCTCCTCCCTGTACTCGTAGTTGAAATGATTTCCTCACCCTACTGCCACCTGCTTTTAGAGACTAGTGTTTATTTCTACCAGGGAGAGGCATGCTACTGTTCTCATTAGGTGCTTAACTGATAACAAATTAGCCTAGTGCAGTAATTTAAAGGAACACTGCTGTAGTCAATTCGATTTTTACAACCTCACTTCCACACATGTTGTTTTACCTGTGTTTATCTGTAGTTGTGAATGTGATGGTGTCCATGAGCACCTGTACCTCCTTTGCTGTATAGACTCCCCTTTTAGCCTCTCCGCTGCACTATTTTTGAGTTGCTAATCAGGTCTCTCTCTAACAGGCTCCAGCTCCTATGACATTCCCAATGACGACGCCGCAAGTGCCTATGTATGGAATGGTCAGTACTGCTCAGTGCTCACACGCAACATGACACATTCAACATCACGTGTATAACCTAGATGTATTGTGCTAGGAGAATTACCGTGGTCTAGCAGTCAAAAAAAAGAAGTGTAACCAACAAAGAGACGACATACTTGAGTACTGGAAAAATGTTTCTCCCTCTCTCAGGTCCCTCCTCAAATGGGTCAGATGGGGGGTGTACAGTTGATGGCCCCCCAGCCCATGATGTACAACCAGCCTGTACTCAGACCCACAAATCCCTTCGCCCCCATGCCTGGAGCCCAGGTAACCACTCACCATTTCTACAGCCCTAACACCTTACACCATAATACCACATCCCTATTACCCCTTTAAACCCCACAACCCTCCGTCACCATCCCTAAAGCCCAAGGAAACCCTCCCCCCAAACCCTTTAGTTCAGATTGGCCCCCTTCCATATAGTTCAGGTACAACCCAAATGCCTACCCTGCCCGGCCTTTACTTCCTCTTTGACGAGTCTTCTTTGTGTTAAACCCTGTAGTCTGTCTTTATTTCTGACTGTCTCTCTTTCAGATGCAGTTCATGTAATCTCATGGGGGGGATCAGAGTGCCGAAAGCGATGGCAAAAACACACACCGAGCGAACCACCGAAGACTAAATGACCGAATGAACGAACGAAGGAATGACAGACAGGTGAAAGGACAGACAGAAGGAAAACCAACCAACACCAAATATAAGAGAGGAAGAGAGAAGAAAAAGAAAGGGAGGATCAACCCGGGAGATGAGAAGGGTGGAAGGCTAGAGCACGGAGGAGGGGATATGTCATAATAAAGGCGCAACTCTCTGTCTGAAACAGCCACCCCTCCTGAAAAAATGATAAATAGTGTATATTAAAGAAATAAACCCCCAAAGCCCATTACTGGGTTTAAAACTACCTAAAACTTGAAAGTGTAGGTCGTTTTCAGTCGACAGAGTGAAGGGGTCAGGGGTTAGATGTCTTAAGTTTATTGCACTTAGGACCAGTGTATACATTATGAAGTCTCTTTGTATGGTTAGTTTGTCTTCT
Source organism: Salvelinus alpinus (assembly GCF_045679555.1). NCBI lineage: Eukaryota > Metazoa > Chordata > Actinopteri > Salmoniformes > Salmonidae > Salvelinus > Salvelinus alpinus. The sequence goes on along the minus strand of NC_092096.1, from coordinate 48,383,498 downwards.
GTTACGTTCTCTGGTCGTTGGTGTACATAGGTAGCCTAGGCTCTGTTACGGTTACTGGGACTGTATGTATGTTGCTACTAAGCTGATATTGAGCAATTTGTCACACAGTGTAAAAGAGGGATGGAGAAGAGGCGATCTAGACATAGGCAGAAAAGACAGGTTTGGATTGAAATAGATCTGTAGGTTAAAGTTGCATCCACCCTCTTTGGTTGCAGCCACACAGGTAGGAAGACGTAGGTGTTTGGATTCAGTTTTTTTTAAATCTCGAAGCACTTGTGTGCGCGCGCACGCCGTTAATAAACCATTTCTTTGTGAGCTGGTCTCTACCTTCTTTCTTAGACGACAGGTCACCAATTGGAGCGGTTTCTAGAAATCTTTATTTTTATTCTCCAACTTTCTCACCGTTACTGATATCGACCAAACCGGTGGAACCAAAGTCGCACAGTACCGTTTGTCCCTGCTCGCTTGCCATCCTTGACTGTTAGGTAGCGAAGAAAAGCACTTACGCTGTGTGTTACCCAAGGGAGCTGTTTCAGACACGGAGAAGCCTTCACCACGTGCAATCAGACTGAGTATAAAACATTAAGGATAGCCCTCTACACTCATCCTCACAACCACCATCATCCTACCACCAGCCTAACCCTCAACCGCTTCTTATGTCTATTTGTCCATGGAGAGCCACTAGAGAACTGTTGTAAAATGTTTTTAATCCCTCCCTCTACTTTATTTGTGTTTCTTGTAAAAACAGTTTCTAATTCATCCTCAGTGTGTCTTTAAATGTTGACGGATTCGCACGCACACTAAATTACACGCACACCCACGCGCATTAACGTGCAGACACACACCTCCATCCTGCGGAAACAATGTGTGGTCCTATTCTGAAATCATTCTGACGGTTGATGTCACAATTTGTGTTTCCTCTATCATAATGTCCATTGCTCTCGATGGTGTCCTATTGTTGCTGAAGCCATATGCAGTCATTTTCTTCCCAACTGTCAAGATGGGTCAAATGAAAGGATGTCAAAGTAACTTTTTGTGTCAAAGGAAGGATATTGTCAAACTGTTGACGACTCAACAGAACTGTTTCATGTTTTTATTTTGAACAAATATATGTGCCAATAAGTTTGGTACTGGTTAGCGCTGCATGAAACTTAATTGCCAAGGGTTACTTTGTTAAATATTTGGGGGACATGGAGTTGAAATGGACAACCCAATACTGGTTTGAGCATACTCTTGGTCCCATAGGCTTTATAAAAGGATGTCAATGTAACTGAACTGTTGGTGCCAAAGGTCAAAACAGGTATAGGGTCACAGTTGCCATACTTTTCGCTGTCTAATTCCCCTGTATAACACACATTGGTGTGTTTATATATGCCATGCGTTTCTCATTGAGGACTGTTTTCGGTGTACTTCCTATATCTTGACGCTGAAGCCAATAGTGAGTTATGCCCCCTAGTTATGTTATGTGCACATATATAAATGTCATTTATTATTTTTGATGAACAAGCTGAAATGTTGCACTGATATGACCTCATTCAGAACCTGAAGAAAGGAGAGTTGGTCATAAATGAATGGATCAAATCAAAGTGTATTGCTCACGTACACAGATTTGCAGGTGCAGCGGAGTGCTTGTGGTTTGAATGCACATGCAGATCCCTAAGACGAACCCTTCCCCCTTTCTCGGTCCACATCACCAGTGAGTTGAGTACTGCGGAGCGTCAAACTCTGATCCTTTTCACTTTCTAGTAGACCTAGCACTCTAGAACCCTATCTTAGCATCTTTGCTGCTCTTTGATCTAGTACATATAGCTCTATATTCACCTCTTAGTGACTTGCCAATTGCCATTGTCTTCAAGATTATCTTGGTGGATCGTCACTGTCTAGTAGACCTAGCTCTAAATTCCCCTCTTAGCCTCTTGTCACTGTCTAGTATGTATAGCTTTAGCTTCTCTTGGTTTTTCTTTTCTGTCAAGTATATGTGTCGAACTCATTCCACGGGGTGAGTGTTTGCGAGTTTTCGCTCCACCCTTGTACTTGATTGGTGATTTAAAGTCATGAATTAGTAACTCCCCTCACCTGGTTGTCTAGGTCTTAATTGAAAGGAAAAAAAAACTCATTCCATGGAGGGCCGAGTGCAGACACTCGGCCCTCCATGGAATGAGTTTGACACCCCTGGTCTATTAGATATATTTAAAGAATTGTCTCCAGGATCACTTTAGATTCATTCCCCTTCTGACCTTGTTTCATTGTCTAGTAGAGCTATATCTAGATAGAATCTCCTCTTGGAGTCTTTTCGCTGTCCAGTATGTATAGCTCTAGATTCTTCTTGCTTCTGCTTTTGTAGATGATGCTTTACAATCCCCTTTGTCTTCTAACTTCCTGTTTCTTCACTGGACTCTGTCATAGGCCTTCACTTAATCATGCTGTGAGTGGGCGTGTACGCCATCTTTAAACTTAAACTGTCTCTGATTGGATCATATGCATTTTATGTCTTGTCGGTGAAACCGAACTATCCACAATGGCTAAGGGGGAGGTATACTCTCAGTGAAGAATTAAGTCTGTAGTCTTGGAAGTATTTGAGGGTTCTGGTGGCACTAGTCTTTGTCTGTAGGAAGGATTGCCTCGCTATAGTAGTACCTGTGTAAAAGGGGGTTGAGAACCAGTGGTGGTCGTTTGGAAGTTAAAGGTCCAATGCAGACGTTTTCGTCTCTATATCAAATCATTTCTAGTTAAAAAGTACGTACCTTGGCCTCCCGGGTGGCGCAGTGGTCTAGAGCACTGCATCGCAGTGCTATGCTGCGCCACCAGAGTCTGGGTTCGCGCCCAGGCTCTGTCGCAGCCGGCCGCGACCGGGAGGTCCGTGGGGCGACGCACAATTGGCTTAGCGTCGTCCGGGTTAGGGAGGGTTTGGCCGGTAGGGATATCCTTGTCTCATCGCGCTCCAGCGACTCCTGTGGCGGGCCGGGCGCAGTGCGCGCTAACTGAGGGGGGCGGGTGCACGGTGTTTCCTCCGACACATTGGTGCGGCTGGCTTCCGGGTTGGAGGCGCGCTGTGTTAAGAAGCAGTGCGGCTTGGTTGGGTTGTGCTTCGGAGGACGCATGACTTTCGACCTTCGTCTCTCCCGAGCCCGTACGGGAGTTGTAGCGATGAGACAAGATAGTAATTACTAGCGATTGGATACCACGAAAATTGGGGAGAAAAGGGGAGAAAATTAAAAAAAAAAAAAAAAAAAAAAAAAAAAGTACGTACCTTTTGATTGTTTTCAATTAAAATGGTCAGAAATAAGCAAAAATAGCAGTTTCTCAAGCAAGAATTTTGTTAGGATTGTCAGGGAGTGGTCTGAGTGGGGAGGGGAAAACTAGCTGTAGGTTTGGAACGCTCTTATTGGTCTATTAAATTTACCGCCTGGTGATGTCACCAAGCAAGCCAAAAAGCCATCCCACCAAAACAGGCTGAGATTTGACGGTCTTTTCAAACATCTTTAACACTAAAAGGGCATTATCATAATTTTCACAATATCACACTATTATTCCAACCTTATGTGGATATATATTAAACACAGAAACCCTTCTCTGGGCTCCTCATACTGTGATAATCCCTTACTCAGGAGGGTAGGAAGCTCTGGGTAGAAGTTGCTCTAAAATACAGATCTAGGATCAGCAAACACTTGGGGGAGAAATGGAAAACTGACCTTAGATCAGTGTCTAGGGACAACTATATTTGTCTATCGCAATGGAACCCTATTCCCTATCTAGGCCTCTGGTCAAAAGTAGTGCACTATATAGGGAATAATGCCATTTGGCACACAATCCTTGTTTGGCACTGAAGTTGATGAGCACAGCTTTTTCTTTTTCTCTTGAATTTATCATGTCTTATGTTCTCTGGTTCTTCAGTAGTTTCATTTCTCTCTCTTTGTGTCATTTTTAAACTAGATTGTTGTTCTGCATGGTATCCGGCCTGCCTGTGTTTTGTGTGTCTTTGAACTGGTTTCAAAATAGTGGAAGAATAGCAGAGGAGAGAGACAGTGTGGAGACTACAATGTTGATTGTCCTATTATAATCTTAGGGGGTGCGTCTCAATAATCTTAAGTGTCTTTCTCTCGTCTCCTAAGACCAGAAGAGCGTTAGCTCCCAGAGCGAATGCCAACAATGTCAAATCACGCTGATGGTCTGTTTATGGTAGGCTTTTCTTCCCCTGTGCATGGTCGTGATGATGTTGTGTTCTTTCTACAGCTCCCCTTAAAAGCATGATCTGATTTACTGTCTGTTAAAACTTGTTCAAGTGTCCGGGTTGTCATGGTTGTGTTTCTGATTACATGCTGCAAGGACAGACACCCCTAACCATAGCTCTAGGGTGAATCTCAATAGTCTTTCCTTGACTCCTTGCGTCCTCTGTCCTCAACGCATTGAAGGACGTGGTCTGGGGGTGTAGCCAAACCCTTTTACTTTTCCAAAGATGCCACGTTACTTTTTCCCTTTATTGAAATGGGTCTTTTTGATCATATCTGCAAGTGTAGTACCCTCTGGTGGCGAGTCCCTGTAATAACAGTAGTTGAAGATGTCATCAACCTGAAATGAGAAAGGAACAGGGAAAGAGAGGAATGGCTTTTTGGGGTTATAAACGGATACATTTGGATAAATCTCTCCATAAAATGCATCAGTTTATCTGTTATAAACTGATGCATTTGCTCATTTTCAGTCAGTGTTTGTTCAATGATCTTGTGCACATTTTTTCCCCTACATGTATTTTTGGAAACAACTACCCTTCTGATAGCTGAACTGGTGATAACAATGTAAATAGAAACACGCAAACACATGCATCCCAATCCCTGTATTGTACTATACAGGGAATATGGGCTGCGTTTTGCCCAATTATTGGTAAAAGACCAATTATTGATTTTGGCTGCCTGTGTAAACGCAGCCATGGTGTCATTTGAGACACATCCATACACACACATCAGTCATGTTATTTTTGTCTTTGTATTATTATTTTTCTGAACATGAGAGCTATTTGATATTTGCATTATACAGTATATAGATATATAATAATACCCAATGGGTGATTTAAACGTATGAAGAAGGGGATTGGCTGCATATCTACAGGTCACCAATGGATCGTCAATGGATGTCATTGATTGTCAAGGATGCCAAATGATTCAGAGAATCACACCTTTGTCTCTGATTATTCTTCTTGTTCTTCCCCCTCTTTGTACATTTTTATTTATTTATGCAGAAATATTAGGATTTTATTAAGCATGGAAATAATACAAAACGAACGTTACAAAAATCATTGGCTTTTATTTTACTTACTGTGTTTATTTTGATATTTTTTTGGAAGAAATAAAGTCATTTTCCATTCCTAAAGCATTTTGTGATTTTAATGATTATTTTGTTTGAGTGTGGAGTGTCTGCGCTGAGTGTAAGGCTTGCTGCTGAAAACATTCTCCACCTAAATTTGTTGACGCTCTTATTCAAAGTGACTGGAACCCACAACCCTTGCGTTGCAAGCACCATGCTCTTACAACTGAGCCACATGGGACCCGTTAGAGTATCAAATCAAATCAAATCAAAATCAAATCAAATTTTATTAGTCACATACACATGGTTAGCAGATGTTAATGCTAGTGTAGTGAAATGCTTGTGCTTCTAGTTCCGACAATGCAGTAATAACCAACAAGTAATCTAACCTAACAATTCCACAACTACTACCTTATACACACACACAAGTGTAAAGGGATAAAGAATATGTACATAAAGATATATGAATGAGTGGTGGTACAGAACGGCATGGCAAGATGCAGTAGATGGTATAGAGTACGGTATATACATATGAGATGAGTACTGTAGGGTATGTAAACATAAAGTGGCATAGTTTAAAGTGGCTAGTGGTACATGTGTTACATAAAGATGGCAAGATGCAGTAGATGATATAGAGTACAGTATATACATATGAGATGGGTAATGTAGGGTATGTAAACATTATATTAAGTGGCATTGTTTAAAGTGGCTAGTGGTACATTTTTACATAATTTCCATCAATTCCCATTTTTAAAGTGGCTGGAGTTGAGTCAGTATGTTGGCAGCGGCCGCTAAATGTTAGTGGTGGCTGTTTAACAGTCTGATGGCCTTGAGATAGAAGCTGTTTTTCAGTCTCTCGGTCCCTGCTTTGATGCACCTGTACTGACCTCGCCTTCTGGATGATAGCGGGGTGAACAGGCAGTGGCTTGGGTGGTTGTTGTCCTTGATGATCTTTATGGCCTTCCTGTGACATCGGGTGGTGTAGGTGTCCTGGAGGGCAGGTAGTTTGCCCCCGGTGGTGCGTTCTGCAGACCTCACTACCCTCTGGAGAGCCTTACGGTTGTGGGCGGAGCAGTTGCCGTACCAGGCGGTGATACAGCCCGACAGGATGCTCTCGATTGCTCTCGAGTATACGGTTTGCAGCATGGTAAGCGGCTTATTCTGACAGGTTTTAGCCGAGCGTTTCCCAAACTTTGTCCTCGGGACCCCAAAAGGTGCACGTTTTGGTTTTTGCCCGAACACTACACAGCAGATTCAAATGATCAAAGCTTGATGATTATTTGAATCAGCTGTGTAGTGCTAGGGCAAAAAACAAAATGTGCACCCCTTTGGGAGACCCTTTCTTAGGTTGCCAGGACACACCTACACGTGTGCTTAGTGCAGTACACACACAGACAGCCAGGCCAGGACAGGAGAGAGGAATGTCAAGCCACTACTAGATAAGGACTGACAGCTGAAGAGAGAGAGGGGATGACTGGTGGCTATTTTTATCATTCATTCAGCCAGGCCAAGCAGAGACCCCCTCTCTTTCCTCTCTTAGTCCCCCTGGATCTCTCTCGTTCTTTCTCTCATTCCCTCGCTTCTTCTCTTCTATCCGGGAGAACGTTCTGGAAGACTGGGTGGGATTAAAATTTCGAAGCCCCTCGAAGAGGAAAAAGAAGACCGGGTTAGCGAAAGGAAAAGTTAGGTGGAAGAGTTACGGGAGGACAAACGAAATACTAGGCCAATATGGCTCTTCTTTGCTACAACAAAGGCTGTGGAGAGAAGTTTGACGCTGACAAGAACAAAGACGGTAAAACCACTTACTACTTCAACTCAAACACGCGGTTTATTAGTCACTGTTATACTGCGATAGTACACAGGTTGGATTGCATGCACTGTAGACTATGACAGTTATTAGTAAGGAATCATATTATTTGGAGTAAATGCATGTTGCAAATATTGCAAGGTATTTGAGTTTTCAGTGTACTAATACTGTTTTTGAATGGCCAAATGTAGAGGGGATAATGTGTATTATGGCAGTCGTTCATGTGTAATAGCATAGATTTTGATAGTCTGACAGACCCCTTTGGGAAAGAGGTGGGAATTGACAGGTGTCTTTATCAGAACTGAAAGGGCCAGTTTTGCAGACAAAGATTGATCCCATACTAATAGACTAAAACACATTTTCAATGAAGAATCTTTGTGTCCAGAAAACCGGCATAGTCATCCACACATTGGCATATCATGGAGAGATTCTGGATTGTGAGATTGTATTGTAGGCATGTGTCTGCAATTGTTGTGCGGGTGTGACAGATGTGCATATGAGAGAGAGAGACACTGAGTGAACGCATGCGCCGATATAATTTTCCACGTATTTAAGTCACCGAGTAGAGGTCTCCTCTTCATAGCAACTGTTAGGTTAGTTAATGCCTTATATGGGCCCAACCCCCTCCCTCTTATGACCAGAACTCTATGACAGCTGTCTGGGAGACCCGGCTGATTGTGTATGTGTGTGCCTGCTTGTCTGTGACAAGTTACAACGTTTGTGTCTGACAAATGCCAGTGCCAACAAGTACCTTTTGTTGTTTCTCGCCCTCTAGAAGCCTGTCTTCATCACCCAGGTGTTCCCATCTTCCACGATGCTCTGAAGGTATATAAATAAAAACATTTGAAAAACTTACAGATGAGAATCAATAAATATGAAACGATCCTCACAGTACTTGATCAAATTGAAAAACAACGTGTGTGTGTGTGTCCAGGGTTGGTCTTGTTGTAGGAAGAGAACCACAGACTTCTCTGAATTCCTTTCTATCAAGGTAAGGACAATGTGGGACCAACTGGGTTTGAGCTCAAGACTGTTTTAACCCACTGAGCTGAAGCATATGGGCATTAGCTCAGGGAACAGTACTGATCAAGTATATGCAGTAGTTCGCTGTCAGGGTACTCTGTACGCAGTATCCTGACATTACTTTTCTATCGGACTTTTCTATTGTAGGGCTGCACCCAGGGGCGTCATAGTAACGAAAAGCCCCAGGAGCCTATGCAGCCAACAGTGATATCAGACAAGAACGGCGTGAGAAACAACAGAGAGGAGATAATTTACCAGGGGCCCAAATCAGCTGAGGCACTGCAGAAAGAGAGACCCAGGTAGGGTCAGCTTGCTCAATTGGCTGATTAGGTGTTTATTTATTCATTTAAATGATTTATGTATTTATTGTCCTTTACAGTTCAGATGAGGAGAAGACCAAACTGAAGCTGAAGGTGTCTGCCTCTCTGACTCAGGTTCTGGAGAAGATGGAAATCAGCAGCAAGGCAGAACTAAAAAAGAAAGGTGTGTGTGTGTGTATCCCTCACATACCTTCTCTGTTCGGTTTCCCCTTGTTGTTCAAATCGTTGGTTTCTATATAACAGCAGGGCATTTCAATGCTTCTGTTGACTAATACCAATACTTCTCTGATGAGATATGATATTATTTTGAAACTACTTTGTTAGTTTTGCAGCGTAAGATTTCAGCAGGTAGTTTAACCTCCCCTGTCCTTCTGACCCTCCCTATTTCTCTTCCTCTCTTTATTTCTCTCTCTCTCTCGCCCTCACAGAGAGTGCAGTTGTCATGCAGGGAACACGATGCAAGAACACAGGATGCAAAACAGTAGGTGTTTCTATTCATTTTTTATTAGTGCTTTTATTTAAAAAAATTCTCCCCAATTTCAGTGATATCCAATTGGTAGTTACAGTCTTGTCCCATCGCTGCAACTCCCATACGGACTCGGGAGAGGCGAAAGTCGAGAGCCATGCGTCCCCCGAAACACGACCCCGCCAAGCCGCACTGCTTCTTGACACACTGCTTGCTTAACCCGGAAGCTAGCCGCACCAGGAAACACCGTGCAGCTGGCAACCGAAGTCAGCATGCATGTGCCCGGCCGCCACAAGGAGTCGCTAGAAAGCGATGGGACAAGGACATCCCAGCCGGCCAAACCCTCCCCTAACCCGGACCACACTGGGCAAATTGTGCGCCGCCTCATGGGTCTCCCGGTCACGGCTGGCTGCAACACAGTCCGGGATCGAACCCGGATCTGTAGTGACGCCTTAGACCGCAGTGGCGCCTTAGACCGCTGGCCACTCGGGAGGCCAGGTGTTTCTTTTGTGTTTTTGTCTGTGTATGCGTGTCTTTGTGCGTGTGTGTTTCTGTCTGTGTGTGCGCGTGTGTTTCTGTCTGTGTGTGCGCGCGCTTGTGTGTATGTATGTGAGTGTGTGTTTCACAGAGAAGGGAGTAAAACATTTGAGGTGCAGTAACTCCTGTCTTTGTAGATAATGAATCTGTTGCCTTCTGCTGATGCAGGGTAACAGCCTGTCTCCAGACAGTGTTAACTCTTTCCCGTAATTCGACAGTTTGTACCAGAGCCTTATATTCTAGAGAGTTGGGTCGACTTTACGAATGTTGAATATTGTTCCAATTCTAGACATTCAGTTGCATATCGTTATTTAAATGTTAATGGGTAGCTAACATGGCTGCCATATAATGTAGTATCATGTAAATGCATCACAATGCAGAAACCTCTGTCCCAACTTTCTCATTAGAAAAATGTAATCTTAAAAGTGTTGTTAGCATGTTAGTTATCCCCCTACCTGAGGAGAATTCAGTAGCTAATTGTTGTTTGTTGTTGTTGACAGCAATACCAGGGCCCAGAGACCAACGGAGAGACCTGTACACACCACCCTGGAGCACCTGTCTTTCACGAGGGGTAAGACAAGGACTGTATTATCCACATTTTGTTGCAGCCTTATTTTAAAATGGATGAAAGAAATACTTGTTCCTCATCCATCTACACACAATAACCCATAATGACAAAGCGAAAACAGGTTTTTAGAAATGTTTGCAAATATATTAAAATTTAAAGGTGTTCAGATCCTTTGCTATGAGACTCAAAATTGAGCTCAGGTACAACCTGTTTCCATTGATCATCCTTGATGTTTCTACATTTTGATTGGAGTCCACCTGTGGTAAATTCAATTGATTGGACATGATTTGGAAAGGCACACACCTGTCTATATAAGGTCCCACAGTTGACAGTGCATGCCAGAGCAAAAACCAAGCCATGAGGTCGAAGGAATTGTCCGTAGAACTCCGAGACAGGATTGTGTCGCGGCACAGCTCTGGGGAAGGGTACCCAAACATTTCTGCAGCATTGAAGGTCCCCAAGAACACAGTGGCCTCCATCATTCTTAAATGGAAGAAGTTTGAAACCACCAAGACTCTTACTAAAGCTGGTCGCCCGGCCAAACTGAGCAATCGGGGGAGAATGGCCTTGGTCAGGGAGGTGACCAAGAACCCGAAGGTCACTCTGGTCACTTGAAATGGGAGAACCTTCCAGAGGGACAACCATGTCTGCAGCACTCCATTAATCAGGACTTTATGGTAGAGTGGCCAGACGGAAGCCAAAAGGCACCTAAAGAACTCTCAGACCATGAGAAACAAGATACTCTGGTCTGATGAAACCAAGATTGAACTCTTTGGCCTGAATGCCAAGTGTCACGTCTGGAGGAAACCTGGCATCATCCCTACGGTGAAGCATGGTGGTGGCAGCCTCTTGCTGTGGGGATGTTATTCAGCGGCAAGAACTGGGAAACTACTCGGGATCGAGGGAAAGATGAACGGAGCAAAGTACAGAGAGATCCTTGATGAAAACCTGCTCCAGAGCCCTCAGGACCACAGACTGGGGTGACGGTTCACCTTACAACAGGACAACGACAATAAGCACACAGCCAAGACAATGCAGGGGTGGCTTCGGGACAAGTCTCCAAATATCCTTGAGTGGCCCAGCCAGAGACCGGACTTGAACCCGATCGAACATCTCTGGAGAGACCTGAAAATAGCTGTGCTGCAGCGCTCCCTATCCAACCTGACAGAGCTTGAGAGGATCTGCGGAGAAGAATGGGAGAAACTCCCCAAATACAGGTGTGCGAAGCTTGTAGTGTCATACCCAAGAAGACTTGAGGCTGTAATCGTTGCCAAAGGTGCTTCAACAAAGTACTGTGTAAAGGGTCTGAATACTTACGTAAATGTGATATTTACATTTTAAATTTAATACATTCGCAAAAAAATCTAAAAACCTGTTTTTGCTTTGTCATTATGGGGTATTGTGTCTAGATTGATGAATAAAAACAACAACAATTTAATAAATTTTATAATGTAAAGTAACAAAATGTGGAAAGTCAAGGGGTCTGAATATTTTCAGAATATACTGTATCCATGCCTGTATTATACAGCACTGCAATATTAATGCAGCAGGTATTATACAATACTATTATATACTCTTCTACGTGTATAAGTACTAGAGCTGTTGCTGTGTAAAGACCATAGACTTTAATGCTGCTTTATTATAAACATCTGAAATGTAATATTAATGTAATACTATAGGTATAATACGGTGCTGTAATTCTAACCCTACAGGTATAAGTACTGGAGCTGTTGCTGTGTGAAGACCATAGACTTTAATGCTTTTCTGGATCAGAAGGGTTGTACCAATGGCAAACATCGCTGGGTCCAAAAACTGGTCAGTGTTAGCCCTCCTCTCTCTCCTTTTGACCTTTTCTTAATGTCCGGGTTTCGTTCTGTTGCCAATTGTGCCTGTTTTTTACATGAAAATCATTTGGACATTTTGCTGTAAACCGTTAACTGTATACCCTGGGGTTATTGCCTTTTCTCTCTCTTTCTCTCTGAATGTTTGTGTGTGCAGAACAATAAAAATGTTGCGTGTAGACATGACTGGCACCAGACAGCCACACAGGTCTACGTGACCATCTATGCCAAGAACGCCAACCCTGAACTGTCCTACGTCGAGGCTAACCGCACCGTGGTAAGAACGGGCTACACACACACACACACACACACAAACGCAGACATACAAGAACGTCAACCCTCAACTGTCCTCTGTCAAAGCCAATCGCACAGTGGTAACCACATACACACGCATATTGACTTTTGGCATATACACACATTGGCTTTTGCATATATTGTTTTCCCGCTGGTGTTTTGAGTAAGGTTGTTAATGATGATTAACATCTCTCTCTCTCTCTCTACCGCCCTGTCCCTATCTCTATTCCTGTAGCTGACCTGTCACATCCAGTTTGAGGACAACAAGATTTTCCATAAGGACTACCATCTGTGGGGGGTGAGGGGCAATGCTTTTCCCGTGTTTTTTTTTTTACCTCTTGAATTGTTTCCCCCCTCTCTATTTCCCTCTTTCTTTCTCGCTTGTGTTTCTGTTGTCTATTTCCCTCTTCCTGTCTCTTTCGCCTTTCTCTCCTCTCTAAACACCAACCAACAACTACCCCCACCGTAACCCTAACCTCATATCCCTCTTCCTCCTCTACTCTAGGTAGCAGATGTAGCCAACAGTGGGGTCAACATGGTTTCGTCTAAGGTAGAAGTGTCGCTCCGTAAGGCAGATGCTGTGGCCTGGGGAAAACTAGAGGACCCCAAGTTCAAACCAGAACCAGAACCCCAGGATCTGGACATGGGTACTGTAAACATTCCCCTTTATGTTGTTTTATCTTGTGATTATAAGGAAGTGTTTGTTCGACCGGCAGGATGAAAAAATACATTTAGGCAATTGGGGTCAAAAAAAATTAAGGTTAGGATTAAGTTTAGGAACGAGGGTTCGGTTAAGGTTAGGTTAAAGGTTAGGGAAAGGCATAAACGTTAACATTGGGTTAGACACCGTTCATTTTCTGCCAGGCTATACACTGCCATAATCAAAACATCGACTGGGTTCACAGTATTGCTCACTGTATTACAGGTTACACCGATGAGGCCGACGACCCCAGTCAGTGGGACAGGGACATCGACGACGATGACATCAGTGATTCAGACGAGGAGTGGGAGAAACCGCAGATCATCCAGAATCCTCCAGAAGAGGATGCGATGCCCGTGTTAGAAGGTTAAATTGATTTATTGAGTCTATTGTCCGTCAAGAGGATGCTCTGACTGGCTGTGAGATTGAGTGGTGTTAGAATACTTTATTGTCCATTTTCCTTACAGTCTAAGGACATGGTATGGCTGTAATATTGTTACTGGTTTTTAATATGTAAAGAAATTGTATTTGAATTTGTTTTATGTATTGATCTCTACTGTATGCACAGATACAAATAAGAAATATCAACCTGTTATAGATTAGTTTTTGTCTTCTGCCCTCTAGTACATATTAGGCCATTGTCAGGCAACAGAAGTCAGTTATCAGACAAATTTGGGTCAGAATCAATGTCCTAATATGGACACCGTACTCTGGTTTCATTGCAATTAAATAAGAAAGGCCTACCGTATTGAAAAGTCAATCTGTCCATTCTACATAATTCCTGTTTGAACGTGACTTGTTTGTGATGCTAAATGGGCCTGCTGTGCTGTGATATTCACTAAAACAAAGGAGAAACTCAATCTGTCTAACGTGCATTGTGTCACACTTGGGACACACACACACACACACACACACACACACACACACACACACACACACACACACACACACACACACACACACACACACACACACACACACACACACACACACACACACACACACACGACTCCAACAGCGATGGATACACTTTATTTCAGCCTCCTGCTAGCAGCCAGTGAATGCTGTCTCTCTCTCTGGGTTCTGGGACATGGATGATTGGCAATTGGATAGCACAAATAAATAGGCTAGGGCCGGAATTCAATCGAAGGCCTACTGTCGCGAAGGGCGCTGCACGCTTGATATTGGCTCAAGCGTAAATTACCTTTAAAAGTCAAGTCCAGTGCGCTTTTCGACAACGCGCCTTTGATTGTAATCCGGCCCAAATTCACTGATGATAATCAATCATATGCAGTAAAACAGTAAAATCATAGCCTGCATGATTCCTGTCTTATTGGCAACAAACATTTATGTCGAGTAAACTGTCAAAATAACAGTTTGGCTCTGAGATGGAGCATAATGTATATCTATTTGGGAACACTCAATCAAGTTCAATACATGATGAGTTCAAAGATTCACAATTCAAGATTTGATCACAATTCAAGATTACATTCAAGATTTGAATCACAATAACATCCTCCTTATCAATTGATACCATTAAATAGTATAATATACAACATCTTGACACTTAGGACTTCAAGGAATAATTTTTAGGCCCAAAGGCTGACCTTTCAGCCTGGTTACAGAGATCAACCAGTACAACGAATTAACAGCACAAGATTATTATTATTAAACATCTTTGAACAAACAACGTGCAACATCGAGTCCAGCTTTGCGCATTGCGGCGTGCGTTCACAAAAACTTGCCGTCAAATACTGTTACATAACCGTGGCATGTTACATGTTGTCCAACAAAACGTTTCCAAAACGTTTCCTCTTGACTTGATCGTTAAGTCGTTGTTGCATTGTTCTCCATACCTCTCAGTACCTTGGCGATTGACCACTATATATGTTATGTCACACAAGATTTCAATACTGATATCCTAGCGTCATGCCATAGACGCAACAACAGCAGCTAAGGAATCGTTGGCATAGCGTTGGAGTAACGGTGTAGCAACATTTTTCAGAATCCAGTCTTCCATGAGATTAGGATGTGTAAAGTGAGAACATTAGGGTTGAAAAATTCTGTAAACTTTCACAAAATTTCTGGGTTTCCAAAAATCCTCAGAATTTTGGGGTTTTCTGCGTATTCACTTCTGAAAATCCGGAAATGTTCCAACGGGATTTCTTGAAACCTGGTAATTTAGAAGAAATTACTGTAATTTTGCCACCCTGAGAGCATGTACAGTAGAACAACCCCTGACAAGTGAATAAACATTTAATATCTATTATGTATATATAATATACTTTAACATTCGTTTGGTTATATTTATATGTTACATATTATTAACACACATTGATCTCTGTATAGATGTGTCATAAATACAAGGGAGAGCGACCGTTTCC
The DNA here is from genome assembly GCF_045679555.1 of Salvelinus alpinus. NCBI lineage: Eukaryota > Metazoa > Chordata > Actinopteri > Salmoniformes > Salmonidae > Salvelinus > Salvelinus alpinus. Next base: position 48,368,260 of record NC_092096.1, on the reverse strand, counting down.
ATAGCAATAAAAACACAAGTGAACGATCACTTTACAACATACACGCACACGTCGCTCGCACACACACATTTTTTCTTTTAGTTTCTCTTTGTAAAGTGCAAGGCAAGATACAGTAAACTTTGAAATGAATGACACGCACACAGTGTCGTTTGCACACACACACACACACACAATCGTCATATGTCGTTTAAAACTTGGCACACATGTACAGGTACATCACTAAAGCCTCTAGCAATAACAGCAGGACAAGCACGCTATTGGTACAGTAGAACAATCATAGCTAACACTTTATCTGGAAGGCTGATAATAAACACCATTACTTAACTATTAAATGACTAATACATAGCTTGTTCTGCATTGAATGAATTAAATACATGTTATTTTAACTTAATGATACAACTTAACTTATATATCTTGTTCATGGTTTAACTATATATGATTCGGCATACTGGTCTTTGTAATATATATTATTTTCATCCAAAACTATTATTCATAAATACATGAATAAATTATATAGAACGATATAGCGGTTAACAGTTAAAAAACTATACATGAACTATCTATTAACAAGTTTATAAGCTGTTTATAACCAGACCTTCAAAATATAATGTTACTCAATTTCTACAACAGAAAACTTAAAAAATCTCACTGCATTTATATTCCAGCGTAGGGGTTAGGGATGGTATAAATTACCCCTAACCACAGATGTAGGATCAACTTTCCCTCTTCAAAACCTAAGCATAACCACAAGGAGGGATAATGCAAACCTTAGACGGATCTTAGATCAGTGTCAATGGGCTACTTCATCCAACTTGGAAGGCATGCAGGGACACATTGAGGTCATCGTGGCTTAGATGTTACAGTAAGTACTGTAGTAGCTAGCCGTAGATATGCTAGATGCTACAGTACATATATTACAGATATTATGGTAAGTACTTTAGCAAGGCCAATATATTAGTACCATATTCAGTCCACATGCATTCCTCAATATGACCCTTCAATAAAAACCTTTTCACATTTTTAAGTCTCCAGTTCATCAGATGAGAATAAGTTGAGATGTTGTTTACATTGTTTTTTGTTTTTCGCTATTGTTGATGTCCTCCAACAAAGATGTCCTCAAACTTCAGATTTCTCGAGGAAACTAAAAAGTCCCGAAAGTCAAGAGAGAAAAGAGGAAGGGTAGCCTAAACCCCAAAAAGAGGATATATCTAAGAATAAAAACAAAATGTCCACTCCCGTCATGCAAAGGACAGCACCGCCTACGTAAACACATTGCGTCATCAAGGAAACAAAATATGCTTAGAAACTCTTTCCTCTTCTCTGATTGGCCACTTTGACTATCTGGAAGCACACCAAACGGTGATGCAATGCAAAGCCACGCCCCCTCGTTAAAAACAACTCCCTGATTACAAAATGGGGGAACATTGAATCAAGGGGGAGGTGATAGCTGAATGGGGAGAGGGTCATTGAATTGTTGAATAATTTATCCCCCCTCCGGTTGCCATAGTGACAGGTGTCTTGTTAAGCCTCCTCGTTAAGTGCCTCAATTGCCTGAAGGATCCGTCTCACATGCCCCACCTTTAATATCCCAAGATCCTGTGGGAGAGAGAGAGATGGACAGACAATCAAAGTTTCTCCTTTTTACACAATGTTAATGAATGTTTCACTGTTTTTCAAAATCGTTAGTTTTCATCAACTTAATATCACTTTATATCAACTTAAGTAACTTGTGCCGCTTTCAGGGGCGTCATGCACCCTAAAAATCTGAGGGTGCAAAAAGTATGTGAGGACGGTTGGGGGTGGTCCAGAAGGGGGGCTACATTTTTTTAACACCTGAAACAGCTTTTAACTGAAATCTAAAGCCATAATCATTAAGCTATGTCAACAACAACAAAAAATCTGCATATCTAAGTATACATCTTGAGCCGTCTGTATCTAAAACTAAATACGCTTCTCTGTATCTCGGCTAAAATCTGGGTAAAAGATTGAAAGGAATGTGAGTCTTATTCAGTACATTTAGTTATTGCTTGCTTTTCTAAAGTCTACCAACCTTGCCAGCCCGTCTGTTTTATATCTTTACCTACCTATTGTTCACCTAATACCGTTTTTGCACTATTGGTTAGAGCCTGGAAGTAAGCATTTCACTGTAAGGTCTACACCTGTTGTATTCGGCGCACGTGACAAATAAACTTTGATTTGATTAGAAGGCCAGCATCCCGGACTCACCTCTTCACTGTTGACATTGAGACTGGTGTTTGCCTGTACTATTTAATGAAGCTGCCAAGTGAGGACTTGTGAGGCATCTGTTTCTCAAACTAGACACTCTAATGTACTTGTCCTCTTGCTCAGTTGTGCACTGGAGCCTCCCACTCCTCTTTCTATTCTGGTTAGAGACAGTTTGCGCTGTTCTGTGAAGGGAGTAGTACACAGGCGTTGTACCAGATCTTCAGTTTCTTGGCAATTTCTCACATGGAATAGCCTTAATTTCTCAGAATAAGAATAGACTGACGAGTTTCTGGCCATTTTGAGCCTGTAATCGAACCCACAAATGGTGATGCTCCAGATACTCAACTAGTCTAATGAAGGCCAGTTTTATTACTTCTTTAATCAGAACAACCGTTTTCAGCTGTGCTAACATAAATGCAAAAGGGTTTTCTAATGATCAGTTAGCCTTTTAAAATGATAAACTTGGTTTAGCTAACACAACGTGCCATTGGAACACAGGAGTGATGGTTGCTGATAATGGGCTTCTGTACGCCTATGTAGATATTCCATAAAAAAATCTGCCGTTTCCAGCTACGATAGTCATTTACAACATTAACAATGTCTACACTGTATTTCTGATCAATTTGATGTTATTTTAATGGACAAAAAATGTCATTTTCTTTCAAAAACAAGGACATTTCTAAGTGACGCCAAACGTTTGAAAGGTAGTGTATATACAGTACCAGTCAAAAGTTTGGACACACCTACTCATTCAAGGGTTTTTCTAATTTTTTTACTATTTTCTACATTGTAGAATAATAGTGAAGGCATCAAAACTATGAAATAACACATATGGAATCATGTAGTAACCCAAACAGTGTTTAACAAATCAAAATATTGTTTAGATTCTTCAAAGTAGCCACCCTTTGCCTTGATGACAGCTCTGCACACCTCGGCCTTCTCTCAACCAGCTTCACCTGGGATGCTTTTGCAACAGTCTTGAATGAGTTCCCACATATGCTAAGCACTTGTTGGCTGCTTTTCCTTCACTCTGCGGTCCAAACCATATCAATTGGGTTGAGGTCAGGTGATTGTGGAGGCCAGGTCATCTGATGCAGCACTCCATCACTCTGCTTCTTGGTCAAATAGCCCTTACACAGCCTGGAGGTGTGTTGGGTCATTGTCCTGTTGAAAAACAAATGATAGTCCAACTAAGCGCAAACCAGATGGGATGGCGTATCGCTGCAGAATGCTGTGGTAGCCATGCTGGTTAAGTGTGCCTAAAAAAATAACAGACAGTGTCACCAGCAAAGCACCCCCACACTATCAAACTTCCTCCTCCATGCTTCACGGTGGGAACAACACATGCGGAGTTCATCCGTTTACCTACTCTGCCTCTCACAAAGTCACAGCGGTTGGAACCAAAAATCTCAAATTTGGACTCATCAGACCAAAGGACAGATTTCCACTGGTCTAATGTCCATTGCTCGTGTTTCAAATCGAATCAAATTGTATTTGTCACATGCGCCGCAGTGAAATGCTTACTTACAAGCCCTTAACCAACAATGCTTTAAGAAGTTAAGAAAAATAAGTGTTAAGTAAAAAATAGAAAATAAAAGTAACAAATAATTAAACAGCAGCAGTAAAATAACAATAGCGAGGCTATATACAGGGGGTACCGGTTAGTCGAGGTAATTGAGGTCATATGTACATGTAGGTATAGTTAAAGTGACTATGCATAGATAATAAACAGAGAGTAGCAGCAACGTAAAAGAGGGGTCTGGGTAGCCCTTTGATTAGCTGTTCAGGAGTCTTAAGGCTTGGGGGTAGAAGCTGTTAAGAAGCCTTTTGGACCTAGACTTGGGACTCAGGTACAGCTTGCCGTGTGGTAGTAGAGAGAACAGTCTATGACTGGGGTGGCTGGAGTCTTTGACCATTTTAAGGCCTTCCTCTGACACCGCCTGGTATAGAGGTCCTGGATGGCAGGAAGCTTGGCCCCAGTGATGTACTGGGCCGTACACACTACCCTCTATAGCGCCTTGCTGTCGGAAGCCGATCAGTTGCCATACCAGGCAGTGATGCAACCAGTCAGGATGCTCTTGATTGTGCAGCTGTAGAACCGTTTGAGGATCTGAGGACCCATGCCAAATCTTTTCAGTCTCCTAAGGGGGAATAGGTTTTGTTGTGCCTTCTTCACGGCTGTCTTGGTATGTTTGGACCACGATAGTTTGTTGGTGATGTGGACTCCAAGGAACTTGAAGCTCTCAACCTGCTCCACCCATCGGTGAGAATGGAGGTGTGCTCGGTCCTCCCTGTAGAGCACAATCTTTCTCCTTTGTCTTGATCACGTTGAGGGAGAGGCTGTTGTCCTGGCACCACATGGCCAGGTCTCTGACCACCTCCCTATAGGCTGTCTCATCGTTGTCGGTGATCAGGCCTACCACTGTTGTGTCATCGGCAAACTTGATTATGGTGTTGGAGTCGTGCCTGGCCATGCAGTCATGAGTGAACAGGGAGTACAGGAGGGGACTGAGCACGCACCCCTGAGGGGCCCCCAAGTTGAGGATCAGCGTGGCGGATGTGTTGTTACCTACCCTTACCACCTGGGGGCAGCCTGTCAGGAAGTCCAGGATCCAGTGGGAGGTGTTTAGTCCCAGGGCCCTTAGCTTAGTGATGAGCTTTGAGGGTGCTATGGTGTTGAACGCTGAGCTGTAGTCAATGAATAGCATTCTCACATAGGTGTTAGTTTTGTCCAGGTGGGAAAGGGCAGTGTTGACTGCAATAGAGATTCCATCATCTGTGGATCTGTTGGGGCGGTATGCAAATTGGGGTGGGTCTAGTGTTTCTGGGATAATGGTGTTGATGTGAGCCATGACCAGCCTTTCAAAGCACTTCATGGCTACGGACGTGAGTGCTACAGGTCAGTAGTCATTTAGGCAGGTTACCTTAGTGTTCTTGTGCACAGGGACTATGGTGGTCTGCTTAAAACATGTTGGTATTACAGACACAGTCAGGAAAATGTTGAAAATGTCAGTGAAAACACTTGCCAGTTGGTCAGCGCATGCTCTGAGCACACATCCTGGTAATCCGTCTGGCCCTACGGCCTTGTAAATGTTGACCTGTTTAAAGGTCTTACATCGGCTACGGAGAAGCGTGATCACACAGTCGTCTGGAACAGCTGATGCTCTCATGCATGTTTCGGTGTTACTTGCCTCAAAGCGAGCATAGAAGTAATTTAGCTTGTCTGGTAGGCTCGTGTCACTGGGCAGCTTTTGGCTGTGCTTCTCTTTGTAGTCTGTAATAGTTTGCAAGCCCTGCCACATCCGACGAGCATCAGAGCCAGTGTAGTAGGATTCAATCTTAGTCCTGTATTGAGGCTTTGCCTGTTTGATGGTTTGTCGAAGGCATAGCAGGATTTCTTATAAGCTTCCGGGTTAGAGTCCAACTCCTTGAAAGCGGCAGCTCTACCCTTTAGCTCAGTGCGGATGTTGCCTGTATTCCATGGCTTCTGGTTGGGGTATGAACGTACAGTCACTGTGGGGATGACGTCATAGATGCACTTATTGATGAAGCCAGTGATTGATGTTGTGTACTCCTCAATGCCATCAGAAGAATCCTGGAACATATTCCAGTCTGTGCTAGCAAAACAGTCCTGTAGCTTAGCATCTGCTTCATCTGACCACTTTCTTGATGACCGAGTCATTGGTGCTTCCTGCTTTAGTTTTTGCTTGTAAGCAGGAATCAGGAGGATAGAATTATGGTCAGATTTGCCAAATGCGAGGAAGAGCTTTGTACGCGTCTCTGTGTGTGGAGTAAAGGTGGTCTAGAGTTTTTTCCCCTCTGGTTGCACATTTAACATGCTGATAGAAATTAGGTAAAACTGATTCCCTGCATTAAAGTCCCCGGCCACTAGGAGCGCCGACTCTGGATGAGCATTTTCCTGTTTGCTTATGGCTGTATACAGCTCATTGAGTGCGGTCTTAGTGCCAGCATCGGTTTGTGGTGGTAAATAGACAGCTACGAAGAATATACATGAAAACTCTCTTGGTAAATAGTGTGATCTACAGCTTATCATGAGTAACTATACCTCAGGTGAGAACCTCAAGACTTCCTTAGATATCATGCACCAGCTGTTGTTTACAAATATACATAGACAGCCACCACTTGTCTTACCAGAGGCCGCTATTCTATCCTGCCGAAAAAGCTTGACTCTGTGAAACATAAGATATTACAGTTTTTAATGTCCCGTTAAGATATATGTGATCGTAGTTTGTCTATTTTATTTTACATTGATTGTACGTTGGTTAATAGGACCGATGGTAAAGGGAGATTACCCGCTCGCCGTCGGATCCTTACAAGGCACCCAGACCTTCGTCGTGGATATCTCTGTCTCTTTCTCCTGCGAATGATGGGGATGAGGGCCTTGTCGGGCGTCTGTAGTAAATCCTTCCCATCCGACTTGTTAAAGAAAAAGTATTCCTCCAGTACGGGGTGAGTAATCGCTGTCCTGATATCTAGAAGCTCTTTTCGGTAATAAGACACGGTAGAAGAAACATTATGTACAAAATAAGTTACAAATAACGCAAAAAACACAATAACACAATTGATTAGGGGTTTGTAAAACGGCAGCCATCTCCTCTGGCGCCATTCAGCCCAAGCAAGTCTCTAATGCACTTTCCTGTGGCGGTCCTCATGAGTGGCAGTTTCATCATAGCGCTTGATGGTTTTTGCGACTCCACTAGAAGAAACTTAACAAGTTCTTGAAATTTTCTGGATTGACTGACCTTCATGACTTAAAGTAATGATGGACTGTCATTTCTCTTTGCTTGTTTGAGCTGTTCTTACCATAATATGGACTTGGCCTTTTACCAAATAGGGTATACCCACCCCTACCTTGTCACAACACAGCTGATTGGATCAAACGCATAAGAAGGAAATACATTCCACAAATGAATGTTTAACAAGGCACACCTGTTGATTGAAAACCATTCCAGGTGACTACCTCATGAAGCTGGTTGAGAGAATGCCAAGAGTAGGCAAAGGGTGGCTACTTTGAAGAATCTCAAATATAAAATATTTTTTGGTTACTACATGATTCCATATGTGTTTATTCATAGTTTTGATGTCTTCACTATTATTCTACAATGTAGAAAATAATACAAATAAAGAAAAACCCTGGAATAAGTAGGTGTGTCTAAACTTTTGACTGGTACTGTATATATAAATATATTTGTTATTATTATTACAGGACAAATCTGTGGGGGCATGTGTCCTTGTACCCCCTATGGGCATGACGCCTCTAGCCGCATTCACATCACGTTGGAAACTCTGGAACTCCAAGCTAAAATGAACGTGAGTTATTTGCGTAGAGAGCTTCCTATTAGTTGATACTGATACTTCTGAAGTGGGAAATGGGGGTATCATCTTTCTACAATGAGTAAGCAAGTCATTGATAGAAAAGTAATCAATATACTGAACAAAAATATAAACATAAAATGCAACAATTTCAACGATTTTACTGAGTTACAGTTCATATAAGGAAATCAGTCAATTGAAATAAATGAATTAGGTCCTAATCTATGGATTTCACATGACTGGGCAGGGGCCACTTGGGAGCCAGGCCTTGCCAATCAGAATATGGTTTTCGCCACAAAAAAAAAGCTTAATACAGACAGAAATACTTAATCAGCTGTCCGGGTGGCTGGTCCTGCAGGTGAAGAAGCCAGATGTGGAAGTCCTGGGCTAGCGTGGTTATACGTGGTCTGCGGTTGTGAGGCCGGTTGAACGTACTGCCAAATACTCTAAAACAATGTTGGAGGCGGCTTATGGTAGAGAAATTAACATTCAATTCTCTGACAACAGCTCTGGTAGACATTCCTGCAGTCAGCATGCCAATTGCATGCTCCCTCAAAACTTGAGACATCTGTGGTATTGTGTTGTGTGACAAAACTGCACATTTTAGAGTGGCCTTTTATTGTCCCTAGCACAAGGTGCACCTGTGTAATGATCATGCTGTTTAATCAGCTTCTTGATATGCCACACCTGGCAGGTAGATGGAATATATTGGCAAATGAGAAATTAACACTAACAGGGATAAGATAACAGAGAAATAAGATTTATGTGTGTATGGAACATTTCTGTGATCTTTTATTTCAGCTCATGAAACATGGGATCAACACTTTACATGTTGCGTTTATATTTTTGTTCAGTATAAAATGGTATACCTTACATTCATAAAGCATAAATGTCACTTAATTTGATTACAAAATCACACACTCAAGAAGGCCATGCACAGTTCCAGTGTAACTGGAAGTAACACTATGCCTTAGACCCAAAATGGCTGCCTAGTCCTATACCCAAAATGGGCACCCAGTTTCCTATGGTCCTCCTGTACCTTGAGGTCGTGCCGCTGCAGCTGTGAGAGCTGGCAGCCCTGGATGTCCCTGGAGAGAAAAGTCTCTCTGTACTCCCCTAACCCCAGAGAGTACAGCCACGCAGCTACCTCCTCACTTTCCCACCTCTCCGCTATAGCCACAGACATAGACACAGAAACACACGCACACAGACAGACCAGCGCAAAGAAACACACATATAGATATACAAAAAAAAAACACACCAACACTGAAAGTTCACATACCAGAAGAGGCTGCTGAGGGGAAGACGGGCACATAATAATGGATGGAATGGAGTTAATGGAATGGTATCAAACACATGGAGCCAATGTGTTTGATACAGTCCAATCTATACCGTTCCAGCTTTTACTATGAGCCCGTCCTTCAATTTAAAGTGCCACCAGCCATCACTGACATGGACACTGAAAGTTCACGAATCCACGAGCATGCATAGGTGAACTCAAAGAGAAACAGAATCAAACAAGAGAAAATAAACATACAGAAGCTACAATATACAGCTACACAGCATTTAGAGCAGGCCAGGGGTATTCATATCTGGAGCCTGATTGTCTCCAGCAGGCCGTGAAGTAGGGGACTCGCCTAGACTCTTACCTGACCGTTGTACCAGGCCACAATGTACTAAACTGTGGCTGTGGTTGTATGGAGGTTAGGCCTCAAAGCAGGGGTTTGCCTGGATCCATACCCGACAGAGAGCTGTTGGACCAGGCCACAATATAATAGCGTGGCTGTGGTTGTATGGAGGTTAGGCCTTAAAGCAGGGACTCGCCTGGATCCTTACCCGACAGAGAGCTGTTGGACATCTGCTTGTGGAGCTTCTCTCTCTCCTTCCTCACCTTGGGCATCATCTTTAGCTTCATACTACTCTTACCACTCACTCTCACAGAGTCCTGGAAAGAGGGAGGAAGAGAAATAATGGTGTGGTTGAATAAGAATGACTTCTGCTGTTGTCGATCCATGTACAAATCAGACCTGGGTTCAAATACTGTTGTAGGTATTTCAATTACTTTTCAATAGATTTCAAAACAAGTATTTAGATTTTGAAAAAAACAAGTAGTTGAATATTGGAATGTATTTGAAAATACCATTTGGAAAGTATTGGCATGTATTTACAATTACTTCAAATGCATTTCTTTGGAAGTATATGAAAGATGGTATTATCAAAAAAATATTTGAATGTATTTGAAAATAGTTGTGAATGTAGATAGTAGTTTTATTTAAAATAACAAACAAACTTAACATGTACAGGACTTATTTCACTGTTTCATCACAATATGCAGCCCATACTTTATACTTTGGTGTCTCATGAAAGAGATGCTATGTTACATTTCAAAAACATCAGGGTTTCAAAAAAGCTCCTTGGACATTGAACTGCGATCTGGTCTGAAGATACGCCCTCCAATGCTGAAAAGCTGCTCCACAGCTGCGAAGGATGCTGTGACGTGTAGGTACTCAGCAGCAACTCTGCTCAGTGTTGGGCACCTGTGACTGTGTGTCTTCCAGAATTTCAGAGGATCAGTGTTGCGCCGGTAAACTTTGCGGCAGGATCATTGATGTCTGCAGTAAGTGCAGCCTTCTAAGTGGCACTGCACCATGCCAGTTTAAATTGTGAATCCAAGACTGAGGCAATCTGGTATGGTTTCAAATGCTCATAAACAGTCAGGCGCTTGTCAACTTCTTCCAGGTTTTTGACAAGCTTTCCATTCTACCTGGTAGAGCAAGTGAGGAGCTGTTTAGTCAGTCCTCTGATACATGGAATGATGTAGGTGGCTGTGACAATTTTCAGATCCTTGCACTCTATCTGTGGCAACCTCAAAGGGGGTTTGGATGTCCACAACATCAGCGAGGACATACTTCTCGTACATAGATAACTTGGTGACAGGCAGTGTCAAGCTTTTCTTCATCAAGCACTGAGAACTGAGCGAATCATTTCGGTTGAGAGTTCTACCTTGTGGCTGGTTGCAGATGATTCAAGGAGATCCTGTGCAAATATTGACTTGCTGTAGTGGGAGACAATGTTGGAGGCTTTGGAAATGGCTTTGTTATGGTTATCTGCAGATTTATAGACATATTTCACAGTGAGTTGTGTGTGAGAAAAGCATCTTTCATGCTGTGGAAAGTGAACTTCATCAAGGTCAGTGGAACTTACAGACCTTCCTCCACTTCAACATCAGTATCCTCTTCTTCAGAGGATGTGTCGTCTTCAAAATGAGAAAAGGCAACAACCGTGTTATTGGCGTTATCGTTGACCACGGTGTTGACTTTGGTTGAGATCTTGTAGTGATCCAAGAGTTCCGCAGACTGTATGTGCTGGCAATGCATTCTCCAGTATGGCGGCCTTTGAACCGTTTACATGCCAGCATAACACTGTGAAGAGTCCAATTCTGTAGGAAGTGCCATGCCCTTTAGAGCATAATATTTGACGGAATTTGAAAAGGTTTTCAAATAGTATTCAAGGAAGTATTTGAAATTGGCCGACTATTTAGTTTTTACAAATAACCACTAAAAAACAAATAAAAATAGAAAGAATACACAGAAAAAAAACCATCTTAAATAACAAATACACATGTATTTCAACCCAGGTCAGGTACAAATTGAGCAGACAACTTTACCAAAGACACACAAACACACCCCCAACCTTTACACCAGGGTTTCTGAAAAAACCTACACTCGATCCCTCCGATGTCAACAACTACAGACCAGTATCCCTTCTTTCTTTTCTCTCCAAAACTCTTGAACGTGCCGTCCTTGGCCAGCTCTCCTGCTATCTCTCTCAGAATGACCTTCTTGATCCAAATCAGTCAGGTTTCAAGACTAGTCATTCAACTGAGACTGCTCTTCTCTGTGTCACGGAGGCGCTCCGCACTGCTAAAGCTAACTCTCTCTCCTCTGCTCTCATCCTTCTAGACCTATCGGCTGCCTTTGATACTGTGAACCATCAGATCCTCCTCTCCACCCTCTCCGAGCTGGGCATCTCCGGCGCGGCCCACGCTTGGATTGCGTCCTACCTGACAGGTCGCTCCTACCAGGTGGCGTGGCGAGAATCTGTCTCCGCACCACGTGCTCTCACCACTGGTGTCCCCCAGGGCTCTGTTCTAGGCCCTCTCCTATTCTCGCTATACACCAAGTCACTTGGCTCTGTCATATCCTCACATGGTCTCTCCTATCATTGCTATGCAGACGACACACAATTAATCTTCTCCTTTCCCCCCTCTGATAACCAGGTGGTGAATCGCATCTCTGCATGTCTGGCAGACATATCAGTGTGGATGACGGATCACCACCTCAAGCTGAACCTCGGCAAGACGGAGCTGCTCTTCCTCCCGGGGAAGGACTGCCCGTTCCATGATCTCGCCATCACGGTTGACAACTCCATTGTGTCCTCCTCCCAGAGTGCTAAGAACCTTGGCGTGATCCTGGACAACACCCTGTCGTTCTCAACTAACATCAAGGCGGTGACCCGTTCCTGTAGGTTCATGCTCTACAACATTCGCAGAGTACGACCCTGCCTCACGCAGGAAGCGGCGCAGGTCCTAATCCAGGCACTTGTCATCTCCCGTCTGGATTACTGCAACTCGCTGTTGGCTGGGCTCCCTGCCTGTGCCATTAAACCCCTACAACTCATCCAGAACGCCGCAGCCCGTCTGGTGTTCAACTTTCCCAAGTTCTCTCACGTCACCCCGCTCCTCCGCTCTCTCCACTGGCTTCCAGTTGAAGCTCGCATCCGCTACAAGACCATGGTGCTTGCCTACGGAGCTGTGAGGGGAACGGCACCTCCGTACCTTCAGGCTCTGATCAGGCCCTACACCCAAACAAGGGCACTGCGTTCATCCACCTCTGGCCTGCTCGCCTCCCTACCTCTGAGGAAGTACAGTTCCCGCTCAGCCCAGTCAAAACTGTTCGCTGCTCTGGCACCCCAATGGTGGAACAAACTCCCTCACGACGCCAGGTCAGCGGAGTCAATCACCACCTTCCGGAGACACCTGAAACCCCACCTCTTTAAGGAATACCTAGGATAGGATAAAGTAATCCTTCTAACCCCCCCCCCCCCCTTAAAAGAGTTAGATGCACTATTGTAAAGTGGTTGTTCCACTGGATATCATAAGGTGAATGCACCAATTTGTAAGTCGCTCTGGATAAGAGCGTCTGCTAAATGACTTAAATGTAAATGTTTCCCAAACTTGGTCCTCGGGACCCCAAGGGGTGCATGTTTTAGTTTTTGCCCCAAAACTACATAGCTGATTCAATTGATCAAAGTTTGATGATTAGTTGATTATTTGAATAGGGCAAAAACCAAAAACGTGCACACCTTGGGGTCCCGAGGACCAAGTTTGGGAAACCCTGCCTTACACACACACTCACATCCACTTCCTCTGAGCAGTGCATGGCAGGGCAGATCCAGTGTATGTCATCTAGCTTGTGGAGCTCAGCACTCAGAGAGTTGAGAGTAGAGAGAAGGTCCTCTTCCTGGGGAGAGTCCAGCTAAAACAGAGCGGGAGGGGGGGACAGGGAGGAGAGCGGGGGGGGGGTGGGGGGTGGACAGGGTGGAGAGCGGGAGGGGAAGAGACCAGTAAAATATACATACATTATCTATTAGGAAACCTTTTTCACACTACTGAGCCAAACCAAACAGAACCGAGCTAATTAGCCTAATCTGCACTGGGTTGGTCTGTTCACGAATTCACCATGTTTGCTGGGACGGACAATGTGAAAATAAAATGTCTGATCCAGCACAGTAAGGTTTGGGTTTAGCCTGGGTCCTGGGAACTGTTCTGCTATCATTCCACTCCTTCCCACGCATTGTCATGCAAAACAATATGGCAATGACAAGGAGTACAATGAATGGAATGTTAGCAAAACAGGTTCTGGATTTCAGGCTAGTTGGGGTTGGCTATAGTGCAGTGGTAGAGTTTATAGTATACCAGTAGTTTTCCCTCCAGCAGCATCCTGGTCTCCAGCTGAAGGACTTTACTGCTGTTCACAATCTCCACTGCTGTACTGCGACTCAGACACTGAAGAGATAAAACATACACAAACTATTGTATCGGGTACTACAGCATTTCAATTACTATAGGTTCGGGTTAGGAGTTAATCGTAACCCATGACAGTGTAGTTTTGTTGCCCCTCAAAGTGTTTCCCCACAGTGGCTGCTGGGTAGTGTAGTTTAGTGAGTGCTGCTGGGGAGTGCTGCTGGGTAGGGTAGTTGTGTCTTCCCCAGAGTGGCTTCTGTGTAGTGTAGTTTTATGTCCCCGCAGGTCACTGCTGGGTAATGTCGTTTTTGTTCCCAAAGGTGGCTGCTGGGTAGTGTAGTTCATTGCATTCCGAGAGGCTGCTGGGCGGTGTAGTTTAGTGTAGTGACTGCTGGGTGTTGTAGTTGTCTTACCTCAGGGCTGGATGGTTTGGAGGGGAACGCTTCAGTGAGGACCATGGCACTAGCATTGACAGCATGGGCTAACTCCTGTTCTACCAGTTTATGGGTCTTAGCTGCCTCTCTTATCCTACAAGAAATAAACATAACATTGTGTTATATATCAAAATAAAGACAAATATAACCAAAAAAAAGACTTGAATTGTAAGAGCTCTATTTCCCCCAACATATTTACATTTTAGAAACATGTATGTAAGAAGTTGGGTAGCACTTTATAATAACTCCACGTAATAAAGCATTTATAATGTATTTATAAATAGTTTATTCATCATTTATTAATACTTTTTAAAAATGTCAGCAACCTAGTTATTCACACATTTATACACAACTTTAAAATAATTGAATAATGATCCATAAGATAATTGAGCAGATATTTGATGTAGGTCCTTATAAACCATTTACTAATCATTAGTATTTTTGCCTGGCCTCATCTAAAGTGTGATCTATTTATACATTATAAATACTTTGTAAATGTTTTGAGTGACCCGTGTAATTTCTCACAAAAAAAATGACATTCCAGCAGTACTGGATGCTCCTTAAGCATTAAACAATAAGCACATAATACAGAGGATGCTTAAGAAAATTTTGATTTTCTTGATTTGAAAAGTTTGATTCTTATTATGGTGTTTCTATTCCAAGAAAAACAAAAAACGAAATCCTCAGGGTTTCCGTTACGATGGAATGGAAAATATGGCGCTGTACAATGTGACGGTCAGGAGTAGGCTACAGTACTAAGAGCATAAGAGGATTGAAGGATTATACATTAATATCTAAGGAGCATTTTTTTGTTAGGGCAAATCTGACCTGTGAGAAGATCTAAGGGGCTTTTATATAATTCTAAATTAATTAATAATAATAATAATCACTTTGTTTAAAAAAAGTAGTTTCCTTTAACCTAGAGTGAGCGAGAAAAATGCCATTCTTGAACATGGGGTGAGACAGTCTCACAATTTTGTAAATAAAGCCAGTTTGTTATTTAGAACTATTTATTTCTGTTTTTAGAGGGAGAGAAACCAAAAGCTGCCTCAATGTGTCTCCCGGTCGCGGCCGACACGTGTATCGAACCAGCATCTGCAGCAACGCAGTTTGCACTGAGATGCAGTGTCTTAGAACGCTGCACAACTCTGTTAGGAAAATATGGCGTTGTGCAACGTGATGGTCGGGAGTAGGCTACAGTACTAAGAGCATAACATTTCACCACCCTAATTGTAGTGTAACCAATACCCAAACGGAGATTCAGTGAAAATATAAATCTCATTGATTTATCAAGACCAGTCCCCATGCTTGTCTCAGAGCAGCGTGAAAATGTGCTGAAATAGGCTATTGCTTCAAATCCTATTGCTTCTAACTTCAATGCTTTTTAAATAAATAAGACCTACTGTACACCACTTTTAACAGAACATCACTCAACACTAGTGAGACTCATTTTGCCTACGGTAGGCCTACAGTATATCTAAAAATATTTTTTTCAATAACGTGACTCTCTGCCAATAATTACATTTAGAGGATTGGAGGATTCTAAATTAATATTTAAGGAGCATTTTTTGTTAGGGCAAATCTGATCTGTGAGAATATCTAAGAATATCTTATTATTAATTAATAATAATAATAATTGTTTTGTTTAAAAACGAACAATATTTTGGAGATTATTTTGTTTTCCTTTAACCAAGAGTGAGTGATAAAAAGGCCATTCTTGAACATGGGGTGAGACATTCTCCCTAATTTGTAAATAAAGCCAGTTTGTTAATTAGAATGATTTATTTCTGTTTTTAGAGGGAGAGAAACCAAAAGCCGCCTCATGGGTCTCCCGGTGGCGGCCGGCACGGGTATCAAACCAGCATCTGAATACAGCATTTGAATACATTATTTTGCTGAACTATCCCATTATGTTTAATGAGTTACTACCTTTAAAGGTACTACCCAGTAAAGGTGCTGGCAAACAAAGCCATGGGTGAAAATAGTCTGCGGTTAACAAACTGAAGCAATGGAAGCATTTCACTTCTTAGATGTTAAGTCCCCTACAGTGCCTTGTAAAAGTATTCATCCCCCTTGGAGTTCTTCCTATTTTGTTGGATTACAACCTGTAATTTAAATTTCATGTAATGGGCATACACAAAATAGTATAAATTGGTGAAGTGAAATGAAAAAAAATTACTTGTTTCAAACAAATTATACAAAAAAATGCAGGAAAAGTGGTGCGTCCATATGTAATCACCCCCTTTGCTATGAAGCCCCTAAATAAGATCTGGTGCAACCAATTACCTTCAGAAGTCACATAATTAGTCCACATGTGTGCAATCTATGTGTCACATGATCTCAGTATATATACACACATGTTCTGAAAGGCCCCAGAGTCTGCAAGACCACTAAACAAGGGGCACCACCAAGCAAGCAGCACCATGAAGATTAAGGAGCTCTCCAAACAGGTCAGGGACAAAGTTGTGGAGGAGTACAGATCAGGATTGGGTTAAAAAAAAATATCAGAAACTTTGAACATCCCACGGAGCACCATTAAATCCATTATTCAAAAATTTAAAGAATATGGCTCCACAACAAACCTGCCAAGAGAGGGCCGCCCACAAAACACACGGACCAGGCAAGGAGGGCATTAATCAGAGAGGCAGCAAAGAGACCAAAGATAACCCTGAAGGAGCTGCAAAGCTCCACAGCGGAGACTGGAGTGTCTGTCCATAGAACCACTTTAAGCTGTACACTCCACAGAGCTGGGCTTTACGGAAGAGTGGCCAGAAAAAAGCCATTGCTTAAAGAAGAAAATAAGCAAACACATTTGGTGTTCGCCAAAAGGCATGTGGGAGACCCCAGCAAACATATTGAAGAAGTTACTCTGGTCAGATGAGACGAAAATGTAGCTTTTTGGCCATCAAGAAAAACGGCATGTCTGGCGCAAACCCAACACCTCTCATCACCCTGAGAACACCATCCCCACAGTGAAGCATGGTGGTGGCAGCATCATGGTGTGGGATGTTTTTCATCAGCAGGGACTGGGAAACTGGAAGGAATTGTGGATTGAATTGAAGTAATGATGGATGGCACTAAATACAGGGAAATACTTGATGGAAACCTGTTTCAGTCTTCCAGAGATTTGAGACTGGGACGGAGGTTCACCTTCCAGCAGGACAATGACCCTAAGCATACTGCTAAAGCAACACTCGAGTGGTTTAAGTGGAAACATTTAAATGTCTTGGAATGGCCTAGTCAAAGCCCAGACCTCAATCCAATTGAGAATCTGTGGTATGACTTACCCAACTTGAAGTAGCTGGAGCAGTTTTGTCTTGAAGAATGGCTAAACTCCCAGTGGCTAGATGTGTCAAGCTTATAGAGACATAACCCAAAAGATTAGCAGCTGTAATTGCTGCAAAAGGTGGCTCTACAAAGCATTGACTTCGGAGGGGTGAATAGTTATCCAGGCTAAAGTTTTCTGTTTTTTTTTGTGTTATTTCTTGTTTGTTCCACCATAAAAAATATTTTGCACCTTCAAAGTGGTAGGCATGTTGTGTAAATCAAATGATACAACCACCCCCAAAATCCATTTTAATTCCAGGTTGTAAGGCAACAAAATAGGACAAATGCCAAGGGGGTGAATACTTTCGCAAGCCACTGTAGATGGGGGACTTTCAGTGGTTCTGGACCGGTTCCGACTGACATTTTGGTGTACAAAGTGCTGTGTGAACGTTGTTGGGTCCTGTGCCTTACAGTGCCAGAAAGCCCCATATGTCTGCTCTCTGCTACCACTCTCTCAGCGAAGCAGACTTGAAGTGTCAGGTTTCAGACCCTAGTGGCATGTGAAATTTTCTGGCCTATCCAGACAAAGATTAGATAGAGAAAGATAGATTTGCTCTTCCTCTGAGCGAACGGACCCCAGTCTTGGAGACGGCATACGAGCATATGAAAGGGGACAATCTAGCGAATCCAACAGTTGTGGTTTCATCTCACTGTGATATTCTCAGCCGGATTTAGAGCTCTCACAATGAAAAAATACTAAATAATTTCATAGAATTTAAAGAAGACCACTTTCACTTGGTCACAGACGGACGAAATCACTGCGTGATTGAAGCTGAAGTTGTAACGAGTCTGCCCACATTTGATTTGTGCCTCTTCGCCGCTCAGTGGAAGTTTATGATGAACTTCTCTGTCATCAGTTATATGAAATGGTGCCAATATTGTACTGTCACTAAGTACTGTGTGGTCGTAAATATTTTACAGTCATAACAAAGGTGAAATCTTATAGTAAGTTGTTCATAATTTGATTGTTACTATATACACTAGTGAACAAACTGGACTTGCTCTGTTTGAGAATATCCTATCAACGGGACCTGAAGAACTGTATGTTTCTTGGAGTCGTGGCATATCAACGACATGGATCATATACAGTGGGGAGAACAAGTATTTGATACACTGCCGATTTTGCAGGTTTTCCTATTTACAAAGCATGTAGAGGTTTGTAATTTTTATCATAGGTACACTTCAACTGTGAGAGACGGAATCTAAAACAAAAATCCAGAAAATCCCATTGTATGATTTTAAGTAATTAATTTGCATTTTATTGCATGACATAAGTATTTGATACATCAGAAAAGCAGAACTTAATATTTGGTACAGAAACCTTTGTTTGCAATTACAGAGATCATACGTTTCCTGTAGTTCTTGACCAGGTTTGCACACACTGATTTTAGATTCCGTCTCTCACAGTTGAAGTGTACCTATGATAAAAATTACAGACCTCTACATACTTTGTAAGTAGGAAAACCTGCAAAATCGGCAGTGTATCATATACTTGTTCTCCCCACTGTACATCTTGCTGGTTTTTGCATGCATCGTCAAGACTGGACGGCAGCCTCGGGTAAGATGAAGGGAGGGGAGTGTCGCTTTGTTAAAAACAGCTGGTGTGCAATCTATAATGTTAAGGAAGTCTCAAGTTTTTGCTTGCCTGAGTTAGAATACCTCATGATAAGCTACATACCATACGATTTACCAAGAGTTTTAATCTATATTTTCCGTTGCTGTCTATTTACTGCCACAAAAAGATGCTGGTATAAGACTGCACTCAGCGAGATGTATAGGGCCATAAGCAAACAGGAACATGGACATCCCGAGGCAGTGTTTCCCATGGCCGGTGATTTTAATGCAGGGAAACTGAAATCTGTTTTACCTCATTTTTACCAGCCCGACACCTGTGCAACTTTAGGCTACATAACTCTAGATAACCTTTACTCCACACACAGAAATGCATACAAGGCTCTCGCTCGCCCTCTCTTTGGCAAATCTGACCATAACTTAAGCCAACACTTCTTTTGGCCGCCTTTCCTTCCAGTTCTCTGCTGCCAATGACTGGGACGAATTGCAAAAATCGCTGAAATTGGAGACTTATATCTCCCTATATCTAACTTTAAGCATCAGCTATCTGAGCAGCTTACCAATCGCTGCAGCTGTACACAGCCCATCTGTAAATAGCCCATCCAATCTACCAACCTCATCCCCATATTGTTTTTTTGTTTTTTTTTGCTCTTTTGCACACCAGTATTTCTACTCACACATCATCATCTGCACATCTATCACTCCAGTGTTAATTTGCTAAATTGTAATTACTACTATGGCCTATTTATTTCCTTACCTCCTCACACCATTTGCACACACTGTATAAGTACTTTTTATATTGTGTTATTGACTGTACGTTTGTTTATTCCATGTGTAACTCTGTGTTGTTGTTTGTGTCGCACTGCTTTGCTTTATCTTGGCCAGGTCGCAGTTGTAAATGAGAACTTGTTCTCAACTGGCCTACCTGGTTAAATAAAGGAGAAATAAAAAATAAAATAAAAAATCCTCCTGATTCCTGCTTACAAGCTAAAACTCAAACAGGAAGTACCAGTGACAAGCTCAATACAGGACTGTTTCGCTACCACAGACTGGACTTTGTTCCGGGATTCATCCGATAACATTGAGGAGTTTACCACATTAGTCACTGGCGTCATTAATAAGTGCATCGACATCGTTGTCCTCACAGCGACCGTACATACATATCCCAACCAGAAGCCATGGATTATAGGCAACATCCGCACTGAGCTAAATGCTAGGAGCGGGCGACTAATCTGGCCGCTTATAAGAAATTCTGCTACGACATCTGATGAGCCATCAAACAGGCAAAGCATCAATACAAGACTTAGATCGAATCCTACTACGCTGGCTCTGACGCTTGCTGGATGTGGAAGGGCTTGCAAACTATTACAGAGGGAAACCCAGCCGTGAGCTGCCAGTGACGACAGCCTACCAGACAAGCAGATCACCATAGTTCCTGAACGACAAGGTAACCTGTCTAAATGACTATCGCCCCATAGTACTCACATCTGTAGCCATGAAATGCTTTGAAAGGCTGGTCATGGTGCACATCAACACCATCATCCCTGACACCCTGGACCCACTCCAATTCGCATACCGCCCCAAAGGATCCACAGATGACGCGATCTCTATTGCACTACATACTGCCCTCTCCCACCTGGACAAGAGGAACACCTATGTGAGGATGCTGTTCATTGACTACAGCTAAGCATTCAACACCATAGTGCCCTCCAAGCTCAGGACCCCGGGACTGAACACTGGATCCTGAACTTCCTGACGGGCCGCCCCCCCAGGTGGTGAGGGTAGGCAACAACACATGTGCCACTGACCCTCAACACGGGGGCCCCTAATTGGTGTGTGTTAAATCCCCTCCTGTACTCCCTGTTCACGCACGATGGCGTGGCCACGCATGACTCCAACACCATCATTAGGTTTGCTGATGACACGACGGTGGTAGTAGGCATAATCAACGACAACGATAAGACAGCCTATAGGGAGGAGGTCAGTGACCTGGCAGTGTGGTGCCATGACAACCTCTCCCTCAATGTCAGCAAGACAAAGGAGCTGATCGTGGACTACAGAAAACGGAGGGCCGAGCATGCCCCCATCCACATCGCACATACGCTGCTGCTACTGTTTATTATCTATCCTGTTGTCTAGTCACTTTACCCCTACCTATATGTATATATCTACCTCAATTATCTTGTACCCCCTGCACATCGATTCGGTACTTTAATAATAAAAATAATGCCACTTTAATGTTTACATATCTTGCATTACTCATCTCATATGTATATACTGTATTTTATACCATATATTGCATCTTGTCTATGCTGCTCGGTCATTGCTCATCCATATATTTATATGTATATATTCTTATTCCATTCCTTTACTTTGATCTGTGTGTATTAGGTAGTTGTTTTGGAATTGTTAGAGTACATGTTAGATACTGCTGCACTGTCGGAACTAGAAGCACAAGCATTTCGCTACACTCGCAATAACATCTGCTAACCATGTGTATGTGACCAATTTTTTTTCATTTTATTTGAGTTATTGTTTCTTATTGTGTATTTATTCCTTGTTTTACTATTTTTCTATCTGCATTGTTGGGAAGTAAGCATTTCATTGTTTGTCTACATCTGTAAAATGTCTAACTGCAAATAAATACATGTGACATTTCTACCTCAATGACATATCAGTAGTAATGAAGGACTAAAAATCCTCTAGAGCAAAACTGTCCTGTCCGGCCAGCTGTTGTGTGTAGGCTATATCTCCCCGTTTTATGATTAGTTTGGGTTCGCAAGGTTAACAACATTAGCAAAACATTCACATTGAAACTCTTCCTCAAGTCCACAACAGTTTTTGTGAATAAAATGTTCATTATATTTCCTTTAACATCCTTGTATGCTTATTCTTTTACCATTGATATGTTCTCGGCTATTTTGAGACCTTGACGGTAGACTCAGCAAAATGGCGTTGCTACAAGTAGCACTGCAGATATTGCCGTGTGTGAGATGCAAGACTTTGCTCCTCACACACAGTATCTGCGTATGTGCATGGGTTCGCTTCACTCTGTTAGAGCGTGGTAGGTACAGGACCAAAACAGCGGGGAAGTTTAGCCTCGCGCTTCAACGATCTTAGTTATTGCGGGAAATTTACCCACTATGCTGTTTACTTTGTCCGCCTATGTCATATCGCTGAGTCTACCTTTAAAATGACGCTCCAGAACTTTTGTATAACTTCAGACAAATGATGAATAAACTATTTACTAATCCATTATAAATGTTTTTATTTTATTTTATTTTTATTATTTTTTTTACATGGAGTTATTATAAAGTGCTACCAGAATTTGTTCTTAATTTACATGCCTGGTTAGGTAACAGTTCAGTAAATTCAAATGTATAGTTCATATTTTCTCAATGAATTTTTCATAAAATATTTAGTGAATACCTAGTGATGAGTGTGTCTGCCACCATCCCTAGCTGCTGTACTTGAGCACATTCCTCCTCTGTGAGGTATTCCATAGACTGCTGAGAGTTGAGGCGGGGCCTGGAGGAACGGTAGGTGTCAATCTTCCTCTTATCCTCCCATGATGTTAGAGTCCTCTCAAAGTTCTGGAACATAGCAATAGAATGTAGAAATAGAATGAACAGAATGGACATGATGGATGCGTAGAGGTTTATTAGATATATCTGTTGCCCTAATGCAGTGTTCCTCAATCCTGCTGTGCAGGCATTTGTTCCAGCCCAGCACTCACACACTTAATTCGACAAACCAAACAATTATTTGATAAATTGAATTAGGTGTGTCAGAGCTGGCCTGGAACAAAAGTTGGCCTATCCATACACACTCACACCCTCCCAAACACCAACATACCCTGTCTCTGGTGAGCATCTGAGCTCTGTTCTTGTGTGTGATCTTGACTATC
Source organism: Salvelinus alpinus (assembly GCF_045679555.1). Classification (NCBI taxonomy): domain Eukaryota; kingdom Metazoa; phylum Chordata; class Actinopteri; order Salmoniformes; family Salmonidae; genus Salvelinus; species Salvelinus alpinus. Next base: position 48,345,435 of record NC_092096.1, on the reverse strand, counting down.
CCTGGAGGTTGGATCCATGCTTCTCCATCCACCTGTACTGGTACACCCTCCTCCCCTAGGATAGTTATCTTCACCTGGCGACACTGGAGAGAGGGAGGAGGGTGAGGGGGGAAGGAGGAGGGGAGATGGGGAGAGAGGGATGGGGGAGAGAGAGAGAGAGGGATTCTGTATGTGAGTGTGGTCAATTCAATATCATTTCTACTGTCTTTGGAACTTTAAAATGTGACTGTGATGCATGTATTGAAGGTTTGTGTGTTAGTGTGTGTGATGCTACCTGTGTTATGCGGTGGTGTGTGTGTGTTACCTGTGCTATGCGATGGTGTTGGATGTTGATGACTCTGGATACAGCCATCTGCATACTGCCAAACACAGCCACCACCTCTAACTTCTTATCATCAAACGACGGAGCGCCAAAATTCTGAACACACAGAACCAAAAAAACGAATTACTTGCAAAAATAAAAAACACACTAAATGCATATAAGAGTGTGCCACTTGTTGAAATTAATCCTGAAAAACAGTTACCAGGTAAGACAGTATATTAGCTAAAAGCTAGCTGCAAAGTGTAAAAACATTCCAGTGAATAAGAAAAGAGTGTGTTAACTCACGTTGTCCTCTTTGGTTCCCCCCCAGAAGTTGATTCCCCCTGCATAGCTTGGGATGTTGAGAACAGCTAGACCCTGAAGACTAGGCAGACACATAGGTACACCATCACACTAGAGAGCGAGAGAGAGCGAGAGAGAAAAAATAAATGTGTTCATCATACAGGTCACAGAACCAAGGGTAGGATCATTTAAAACACAAACAGCATCTTATTGTCAATCACACTCTAATATGTATTTAGCAGACTTTAGACTTCTGCCATTTAGCAGAAGTCCCACGAGACGTCAGACAACTGTGTGTGACCTTACTTCCAACAGTACTCGTTGTTCCAGATTCTTGTATGTCTTATGTACCAGTTCCTTGGTGCCCATCACTCCATACCACAACTTGTTCTTAGTACGACTACTGCAGAGAGAAAGGAGGAAGTACCCTGATATGCTAAAACATTTAACCATTGAAGAAACATTCCAATTTCAACTTCCATTTACCTTTCATTGCCTTGGTGCAAATTGTACACAATAATTGCAATACACAGTATATGTATCAATAAAGTTTGTATTTGAATAAGAGGATATTTATTGTGTACCTGCATTTCTTGGGATGTTCATCTCTCTTGTTGTTGAACTCCAGGGAGATCTTAGCATCCAGACCGATCCCAAAGTAGTTGTTCATGACACACTTCTCTGAGCACTGACTGTAGAGGTACACGCAGCACAAGGAACATGAATACTCTCCAATATCAATTCTTGAGTTGTCTTGTGCACTAATAAGTAGCCTATATGCTTCTTGTTTCTCTGTAACTACTGTAAAACCACTCACTGTAATATTGTATACAACAAAGATGGATTGATTGTGAACTGTCCTAAATTCAATCAAACTTGCATTGAGGTATTTTCTGCAATTCCTAGATATATATTTATTTAAACACGCACTACTTACTCTTCGTTGAAAGACGGAGGGCTGAGACTCTCTGGTTTCTCCAGGACGATGGTGGAGGAGGAGGAGGGGCTTAAACTGACGTGACCTGAGAGAGGCATAATGGGTAAATGGACCGAGAAGTTTGATTTTACTAACATCTTATTTAAATTGAAACATTTACAAGGCCCTCCCTGTCAGTACTTCGGCCCAAACATGTAAGGGCAAAAATATTATTATTATTATTATTATTGTTGCCTGCAATTAGAAGTTAGAGTGCATCTAGAGTAGGATTCAAACCTGGGCAAATTTAGGATTCAGTGTGTGTTTGTGTGTGTGTGTGTGCGCGTGTGAGTGTGTGTCTGTAGTAACTCACGTGGCTCTGCCTCTTTCAGTTCCTCACTGTTCTCTCTCTTGATGGAGGAGGAGGAAGACATGCGCTGGAGATGAGTGTGTTTATTCTGTTCATCCACCACTGGAGAGAGAGAGAGAAGAATTGAGAAAGAGGGAGAGAGTGGGGGAGAGAAAGATAGAGAGAGCAGTATATGTGAGAGTTTATGTGGGCGTTTGCAGCACATTAGCGCTTCTGTATGTGTGTGTGTGTCACAGCGTACAGTTGAAGTCGGAAGTTTACATACACCTAAGCCATACAGATTTAAAATCAGTTTTTCACAAATCCTGACATATAATCCTAGTAAATATTCCCTGTTTTAGGTCAGTTAGGATCGCCACTTTATTTTAAGAATGTGAAATGTCAGAATAATAGTAGAGAGAATGATTTATTTAAGCTATTATTTCTTTCATCACATTCCCAATGGGTCAGAAGTTTACATACACTCAATTAGTATTTGGTAGCATTGTCTTTAAATTGTTTAACTTGGGTCAAACGTTTCGGGTAGCCTTCCACAAGCTTCCCACAATACGTTCAGTGAATTTTATCCCATTCCTTCTGACAGAGCTGGTGTAACTGGGTCAGGTTTGTAGGCCTCCTTGCTTGCACATGCTTTTTCAGTTCTGCCCACACATTTTCTATGGGATTGAGTTCAGGGCTTCGTGATGGCCACTCCAATACCTTGACTTTGTTGTCCTTAAGCCATTTTGCCACAACTTTGGAAGTATGCATGGGGTCATTGTCCATTTGGAAGAGCCATTTGCAACAAAGCTGTAACTTTCTGACTGTTGTCTTGAACTGTTGCTTCAATATTTCCTCATAATTTTCCTCCCTCATGATGCCATCTATTTTGCGAAGTGCACCAGCCCCTCCTGAGCAAAGCACCCCCACAACATGATGCTGCCACCCACGTGCTTCACGGTTGGGATGGTGTTCTTCGGCTTGCAAGCCTCCCCCTTTTTCCTCCTAACATAATGATGGTCGTTATGGCCAAACAGTTCTATTTTTGTTTCATCAGACCAGAGGACATTTCTCCAAAAAATATGATCTTTGTCCCCATGTGCAGTTGCAAACCATAATCTGGCTTTTTTATGGAGGTTTTGGAGCAGTGGCTTCTTCCTTGCTGAGCGGCCTTTCAGGTTATGTCGATATAGGACTCGTTTTATTGTGGATATAGATACTTTGTACCTGTTTCCTCCAGCATCTTCACAAGGTTCTTTGCTGTTGTTCTGGGATTGATTTGCACTTTTCACACCAAAACACATTTATCTCTAGGAGACAGAGTGCGTCTCCTTCCTGAGCGGTATGACGGCTGTGTGGTCCCATGGTGTTTATACTTGCGTACTATTGTTTGTACAGATTAACGTGGTACCTTCCGGCGTTTGGAAATTGCTCCCAAGTATGAACCAGACTTGTGGAGGTCTACAATTTATTTTATGAGGTCTTGGCTGATTTCTTTTGATTTTCCCATGATGTCAAGCAAAGAGGCACTGAGTTTGAAGGTAGGCCTTGAAATACATCCACAGGTACGCCTCCAATTGACTCAAATGATGTCAATTAGCCTATCAGAAGCTTCTAAAGCCATGACATCATTTTCTGTAATTTTCCAAGCTGTTGAAAGGCACAGTCAACTTAGTGTATGTAAACTTCTGACCCATTGGAATTGTGATGCAGTGAATTATAAGTGAAATAATCTGTCTGTAAACAATTGTTGGAAAAATGACTTGTGTCATGCACAAAGTAGATGTCCTAACCGACTTGCCAAAACTATATGTTGTTAACATCTGGACTGCCAGATGGTGAAGCATGATTCATCACTACAGAGAATACGTTTCCACTGCTCCAGAGTCCAATGGTGGTGAGCTTTATACCACTGCAGCCGATGCTTGGCATTGCGCATGAGGATCTTAGGCTTGTGTGCAGCTGCTCGGCCAGCTTTTCATGAAGCTCCCGACAAATAGTTATTGTGCTGAGGTTCCAGAGGCAGTTTTGAACTCGGTAGTGATGTTGCAACCGAAGACAGACAATTTTTACGCGCTACGTGCTTCAGCACTCAGTGGTCCCGTTCTGTGAGCTTGTGTGGCCTACCACTTCACAGCTGAGTCGCTGTTACTCCTAGACGTTTCCACTTCACAATAACAGCACATACAGTTGACCGGGGCAGCTCTAGCAGGGCATAAATTTGACAAACTGACTTGTTGGAAAGGTGGCAACCTATGACGTTGACATGTTTAAGTCACTGAGGTCTTCAGTAAGGCGATTCTACTGCCAAGGTTTGTCTATGGAGATTGCATGGCTGTGTGCTTTATTTTATACAAATAGCCGAATCTACTAATTTGAAGGGGTGTCCACATAATTTTGTATATACAGTGGGGAGAACAAGTATTTGATACACTGCCGATTTTGCAGGTTTTCCTACTTACAAAGCATGTAGAGGTCTGTAATTTTTATCATAGGTACACTTCAACTGTGAGAGACGGAATCTAAAACAAAAATCCAGAAAATCACATTGTGTGATTTTTAAATAATTAATTTGCATTTTATTGCATGACATAAGTATTTGATACATCAGAAAAGCAGAACTTAATATTTGGTACAGAAACCTTTGTTTGCAATTACAGAGCTCATACGTTTCCTGTAGTTCTTGACCATGTTTGCACACACTGCAGCAGGGATTTTGGCCCACTCCTCCATACAGACCTTCCCCAGATCCTTCAGGTTTCGGGGCTGTCGCTGGGCAATACGGACTTTCAGCTCCCTCCAAAGATTTTCTATTGGGTTCAGGTCTGGAGACTGGCTAGACCACTCCAGGACCTTGAGATGCTTCTTACGGAGCCACTCCTTAGTTGCCCTGGCTGTGTGTTTCGTTTCGTTGTCATGCTGGAAGACCCAGCCACGACCCATCTTCAATGCTCTTACTGAGGGAAGGAGGTTGTTGGCCAAGATCTTGCGATACATGGCCCCATCCATCCTCCCCTCAATACGGTGCATTCGTCCTGACCCCTTTGCAGAAAAGCATCCCCAAAGAATGATGTTTCCACCTCCATGCTTCACGGTTGGGATGGGTTCTTGGGGTTGTACTCATCATCCTTCTTCCTCCAAACACGGCGAGTGGAGTTTAGACCAAAAAGCTCTATTTTTGTCTCATCAGACCACACGACCTTCTCCTATTCCTCCTCTGGATCATCCAGATGGTCATTGGCAAACTTCAGACGGGCCTGGACATGCGCTGGCTTGAGCAGGGGGACCTTGCATGCGCTGCAGGATTTTAATCCATGATGGCGTAGTGTGTTACTAATGGTTTTCTTTGAGACTGTGGTCCCAGCTCTCTTCAGGTCATTGACCAGGTCCTGCCGTGTAGTTCTGGGCTGATCCCTCACCTTCCTCATGATCATTGATGCCCCACGAGGTGAGATCTTGCATGGAGCCCCAGACCGAGGGTGATTGACCGTCATCTTGAACTTCTTCCATTTTCTAATAATTGCACCAACAGTTGTTGCCTTCTCACCAAGCTGCTTGCCTATTGTCCTGTAGCCCATCCCAGCCTTGTAGAGGTCTACAATTTAACCCTGATGTCCTTACACAGCTCTCTGGTCTTGGCCATTGTGGAGAGGTTGGAGTCTGCTTGATTGAGTGTGTGGACAGGTGTCTTTTAAACAGGTAACGAGTTCAAACAAGTGCAGTTAATACAGGTAATGAGTGGAGAACAGGAGGGCTTCTTAAAGAAAAACTAACAGGTCTGTGAGAGCCGGAATTCTTACTGGTTGGTAGATGATCAAATACTTATGTCATGCAATAAAATGGAAATTAATTACTTAAAAATCATACAATGTGATTTTCTGGATTTTTGTTTTAGATTCCGTCTCTCACAGTTGAAGTGTACCTATGATAAAAATTACAGACCTCTACATGCTTTGTAAGTAGGAAAACCTGCAAAATTGGCAGTGTATCAAATACTTGTTCTCCCCACTGTATAATGTATGTATGTTTCTATATATGTGTTTATGTGTGTGTGTGTTGTACCTTTCTCAGCCTGTTCTATTATCTGTCTCAGTGCTTTCTTCAGACTGTTAGCTCTCAGCATCAGCTGTTCTCTGGACCTATGGCAGGTTTGGAGACAATTCAAATTCAAGTAAGTCAATTCGGGAAGTAAAATGAAATTCCAATTCAATAATTGAAAAAAGGCAATCCATCCAACTGAAAAAGATAAGCTATTTATTTCATACGTTTTTACATTTGTTTATATTAATTTCAAATCACTTCTTCCATTGAGTGAGGTAGACGTGAATTGACCTCAACCCTAACCTGTATGGGGGCCGGGGTTCCCCTCCGGTAGTGTCTGTCCCCCTCTCCTGGTCCCCATCCTGGGGTGGCACACTGCCGGCTGGGACCACCTGGGCATCAGCCTCCTCACTCAGAGCCTTCACCAGACTGTCCAGTTTCTCATTCAACAGGGCACACTGAGGGAGAGATAAACACGAACCCAAACCCTTCACCAGGCTGTCCAGCTTCAATTTGGATCAACTCTATACTACGGTATGATATCATAAAAATACAACACAATAGATACTTTATGTAAATATTGTAGAACCAAGGATCGTTTAAAAATATGGACGTTTAAAAATATTCAGGGTTAAACATACTGCATATTACACTTTGCTTCCAGACAGTTAGAGAGGAGAGAACACCTCTGTCTACGTCCCAAATGGAGCCCTTTTCTCTATGCAGTGCACTACTTTTGACCAGGGCCCATACAGGTCTGGTCAAAAGTAGCGTACTATAAAGTGAATAGGGTGCCATTTGGAATGAAACCTCAAACTTTTTAATTTTCTAGATGCTCCTCTACCACTACCCACCTCTCTCTGCCCACTTGTTATCCGCATTATACAACCTGTTACGTAAGACACACACATTTATGCACGCAGAAACACACATGCACGCACACACACACACACACCTTCTTGGCCATAGCGTCTGCCTCCTCCTTGTTCTCTGTAGCTCTCTCGTATGCTCTCCCCACCTCCGCTACAAAATCATTTACCGTTCCACACAAAAACCTGCAGGAGAGAGGGATGGAGACAGGGAAGGAGAGAGGGTGAGTGGGATGGAGAGAGAGAGAGAGAGACAGAGAGAGAGAGAGAGATGGAGAGGGATGGAGAAAGAGAGAGAAAGAGAGAGGGGGGGGTGAGTGGGATGGAGGAAGAGAGCGAGAGATACGAGTGTGAAATATATTTCTCCATTCCTGTATTATGTATGTAAAGTCAATAAACCATACTGTACTTCACATTTCAGGTGAGAGAGATAAGTACACAGTATAAGCATAGAGCAGACATGTCCTTCCCTATTGCACGGATGATGTCCCCTAGGTAGTAGACTCTACAGTGCTAAGGAGGCCCCTAAGTAGTGTCTCTAGTCTAATGCACTTCAAATGTCCCCCAAGTAGTGTACTAAGTAAGGTTTAATCTTGTGTAAGGACCCAGCTGGCAGAGGGACTGAGCAGTGCCCTTGGCAGAGGAGAAAATCAATACAGAGAGACACACAGACAACCTCCCTCTCTCCTCTCTCTATTAGCCTTCCCCACTCCCTCTCTCTTCAGAGACACTCCCTCTCTCTGATTTACTCCCTCCTCCTTCACTCCAGACATCCCCATGACATTCAGACATTATCCCACCCTCCCTCTCTCTCAATCTCTCCCTCTCTCCCTCCCGCTCATCCTTCCTCCTTACCTACCCATATCCCCCCTCCATCCCCCCCATCACATCTGGAGGACTGGGCTATCCCAGCATGCATTACACGTACTTGGCAGAGGATATGACATCCGTATGTTTGTCAGAGTCCAGGATCTTGGTGAGGTGGGAGGCCACAGAGTCTGCATACTGAGTGATGTGAACCTGAGGGGAGAGGTATGACAGTTTCATTAAAAAGCCTGCGTATTGTGAGAAACTGTGGTGTCATTTTGGCTCAGAGATTAACAACCAGTTAAATGTAAAAGCCTGTGTATTTTGAGAAATTGTGTCGGTACTTCAGCTCAAACGTGAGTCCTATGCAAACTGAGCGATATGGACCTGAGAGGAGAGGAAAAAACAGTTTCATGATACATCCTGTGCATTTAGAGAAACTGTGGATTAATTTTGGCTCAGAGAGTAGTAGTGTTAGTAGTAGTATTTATTGGGATCCCCAATTAGACTCTCCAAGGCATTGACTACTACTCTGGGGTTCAAACAGGAAACAAAACACAACAAATAAAATAAGAACATAATATACAATGCCTTCGGAAAGTATTCAGACTCCTTGACTTTTTCCACATTGTTAGGTTACAGCCTTATTCTAAAATGGATTAAATTGTTTTTTTCCCTCATCAATCTACACAGAATACCCCATAATGACAAAGCAAAGAAATATCACATTTACATAAGTATTCAAAGAGTTCAGACCCTTTACTCAGTACTTACTTGAAGCATCTTTGGCAGCCATTACAGTCTCGAGTCTTCTTCCGTATGTTCCTACAAGCTTGGAATTATATTTGGGGAGTTTCTCCCATTCTTCTCTGTAGATCCTCTTAAGCTATGTCAGGTTGGATGGGGAGAATCGCTGCACAGGTATTTTCAGGTCTCTCTAGAGATGTTCGATCGGGTTCAAGTCCGAGCTATGGCTGGGCAACTCAAGGACATTCAGAGACTTGTCCCGAAGCCACTCCTGCATTGTCTTGGAAGTGCGCCTAGGGTCATTGTCCTGTTGTAAGGTGAACCTTCGCCCCAGTCTGAGGTCCTGAGCACTCTGGAGAAGATTTTCATCAAGGATCTCTCTGTACTTTGCTCCATTCATCATTGCCTCGATCCTGACTAGTTTCACAGTCCCCACAGCATGATGCTGCCACCACCATGCTCTAACGTAGGGATGGTGCCAGGTTTCCTCCAGAAGTGACACTTAGAATTCAGGCCAAAGTGTTCAATCTTGGTTTCAACAGACCAGAGAATCTTGTTTCTATTAGATTCTTAGATTCTTTAGGTGCCTTTTGGCAAACTCCAAGTGGGCTGTCATGTGCCTTTTACTGAAGAGTGGCTTCCGTCTGGCCACTCCATGAAGGCCTGATTGGTGGATTGCTGCAGAGATGGTTCTCCCATCTCAACAGAAGAACTCTAGAGCTCTGTCAGAGTGACCATCGGGTTCTTGGTCACCTCCCTGACCAAGGCCCTTCTCCCGCGATTGGTCAGTTTGGCCGGGCGGTCAGCTCTAGGAAAAGTCTTGGTGGTTCCATTTAAGAATGATGGAGGCCAATGTGTTCTTGGGGACCTTCAATGCTGCAGAAATGTTTTGGTACCCTTCCCCAGATCTGTGCCTCCACACAATCCTGTCTCGGAGCTCTACGGACAATTCCTTCGACCGCATGGCTTGGTTTTTGCTCTGACATGCACTATCAACTGTGGGACCTTATATAGACAGGCGTGTGCCTTCCCAAATCATGTCCAATCAATTGAATTTACCACAGGTGCACACCAATCAAGTTGTAGAAACACCTCAAGGATGATCAATGGAAACAGGATGATGCACCTGAGCTCAATTCCGAGTCTCATAGCAAAGGGTCTGAATACTTAGGTAAATAAGGTATTTCTGTTTTTTGTTTTTAATAAATTAGCAAAAATGTCTAAAAACCTGTTTCGCTTTGTCATTATGGGGTATTGTGTGAAGATTGCTGAGGAAATTGTTTTCTTTAACCCATTTTATAATAAGGCTGTAACATAACAAAATGTGGAAAAAGTCAAGGGGTCTGAATACTTTCCGAAGGCACTGTACATAATACTACATAATGCTGCCTTTTCCTCACGCTTCAGAAACAGGAGATGGCTCCTGCCTTGTGGCTCACACAAGCCATTCTGGCTCACACAAGCCAAGGATTCGTGCAAGGCCACCCACCTACATAATACAGTGCAAATTACAATACAAAATATATCAAAATGGATGTGTCTCTTCACAGACCCCGTTATGCCGTAAGGTGTTCTTTTATCAGTTTTTGAAATCTGGTTTATTGCTAGCTTGAATAACCTGGGGTGGCAGAGAGTTCCATGTAGTCATGGCTCTATTTAATATTGTGCGTTTCCAAGCCTCTCTTCTGGACCTGGGGAATGTGAAAAGACCTGATTGCATAACTTGTGTTGTACTGATAAGTGTTCAAACTGTGTGCCAACTGCTTGAACACAGTTCGGTACCTTCAACACATCAACACCTCGTACAAAGACCAATAGTGATGCAGTCAATCTTTCCTCAACTTTGAGCCAGGAGAGATTGACATGTATGTTACTGACATTCGCCTCCGTGTACATCTAAGTGCAATACGTCCTGCTCTGTTCTGTACAAACTGCAATTTACCTTTGTCCCACTTTGCAGCACATGACCACACAACTGGGCGGTAGTCCAGGTGCAACAAAACTAGGGCCAATAGGACCTGTCTGGTCGACTGAGATGTCAAGAAAGCAGAGCAACACCTTCCCATTTTAGCAACCATTGAGTCTATATGTTTTGAGCATGACAGCTTGCAATCAAGCAGTTTAGTCTCCTCAACTTGCTCAATCGCCACATTATTCAATAATAGATCTTGATGAGGTATAAGGTTGAGCGAGTGATTTGTCCCAAAAACTATGAGGTTAGTTTTTTGGATATTTAGCACCAGCCTATTGCTATATAGTTACCCATTCTAAAACTGACTGGAGCTCTAGGCTGTCATTTATTTATTTTACTGTATTAGCTGACGTATATACTGTTGAGTTGTCAGCGTACATAGACACTAATAATAACAACAATAATGGCCCAAGCCAGCTGCCCTGCGGTACATCACACTCAACCGAATTTGCATTAGAGAGGCTTCCATTAAAGATGCACTATGCAGAAATTGCTCCGCCATTTCCTGGTTGCTAAAATTCTAATTGTTTGTCCAATTTCAGTTTATATGTCTAAACAAGCAAGTACAGTGTAGATAATCATTGTACCATCTAAACCGCTGTGAAAAATATTTTCCATAACCCAAAATATTGTATTTTCAGCTGCTTGAAGCTGGTGTACAAAACCGAAAGTAAAAGACGCAAAAACAATACTTAAGCATGGGAAGCATAGAAATAGCGCACATAGAACAGATGCACCACTTCTTAGACTTCCTTTCAATGATAATGATATGTCACATTTCTATGTTAATTTGGCCAGCTCCCACAATCTTCTTACAACAATGTCTTTCAGCCAATCATCAGTCATTTGTGTCAGTGCCGAGCATGTTAAGTGCCCTTCCCTATAAACATGCTGAAAGTCTGTTGTTAATTTGTTTTCTGTTAAATAACTTTGTATTTGGTCAAAGACAATCTTTTTCAAAAGTTTGCTAAGCACTGGTAACAGGCTGATTGGTTGGCTGTTTGAACCTTTAAAGGGTGCCCTGCTATTCTTGGGCAGTGGAATGACCTTTCCTCCCTCCAGGCCAGAGGGCAAACACTGTCTTCTAGACTTAAATTGAAAATGTGGCAAACAGGAGTCGCAATGTATTCTGCTACCAACCTCAGCAATTTAGCACCAGGTTGTCGGTACCAGGTGGCTTGTCCTTATTTATAGATACCAACAATTTCTTACACACCCACTTTGCGAAACTCAGAACTGCAATTCTTGTCTTTCATTATTTTGTCCATTATGCATGAATATGAAGGCTCAGCGTTTGTTGCTTGCATGTCATGCCTAAATTTGCTAATCTTGTCAACAAAAAAGTTATTAACGTGTTTGGCCATATCAAATGGCTTTGTTATGAACAAGCCATCTGCCTCAAATAAGAATGAATTTTTATTTTTTTTTTAAAGGATGGAGCCGAGTTAGTATTTTTGCCTAGAATTTCATTTAAGGTACTCAAGAGCTTTTTACTATCATTCTTTATATCATTTATCTTTACTCCATAGTATAGTTTCTTCTTCATTATGTTTAGTTACGTGATTGATCAATTTACTGTATGTTTGCCTTATATGATCGCTTATACACAATTTTAGGTCCCGTCTTTGGAACTTTTTTTCCAGATATGGCTAATATATTATGTTCACTACATCCAATGGGTGTGGATACTGCTTTAGAGCAGATTTCTTCATCATTAGTAAAGATATGATCAATACACGTGGATGATTTAGTTCATGTTCTGTTTGAACTGTATATACCCTGGTAGGTTGACTGATAACCTGAACCAGATTATAGGCAGCTTGAAGCTTCTTTTTCAGTGGACAGCTTGATGGTCACCCAGAAAATATACCTCTCTGATGATATCACATACATTATTGGGCATTTCACACAAATAGTCCAAATACGGACTTATTAACAACCAGTTTCATGATAAAGCCTGTGTATTTAGAAGCACTTTGGTGTCATTTTGGCTTAAAAGAAACAACCAGTTTCCTGGAAAAGCTTGTATATTGTGAAAAACTGTGGTGTCATTTTGGCTCAAAGAGAAACAGGACGGTTTCATGATAAAGCTTGTGTATTTAGAAAAACTGTGGTGTCATTTTGGCTCAAACCTGAGCCCTACGTACCTGCAAGGGGGAGTCGGGACTAAAATCGTCTTCCTTCACCATGGGATAGTGTTTGGTAGGCAGCTCGTATGTCATCACACTCCACCTGAGAACAAAAACACAAACAGACACTGATGTCAAATGCCAGGAAATCGCAGTGTGTCAACCCATGAAATCGGGACAAATGACACTGACTGTTATTTTGACTCACTCAACATATTGACCTCCTCATTTATCTGATTATTTGGTAGACTAAACAGATTACCTTAATCCTTCTCTAGTATGATAACCATAGAGAAAGTTGCTCATCCAGTCTTAGAAGATACAGTTTGGAAAGTCCAGATTTATATTCTGTATGTTATCACTTACAGTTTAATTATCATGAGTTGTGACTCAACATCCTGTCCCAGTATCATAGCAAATACCTTTCAGACAGTAAATACCGTTCAGATAATAAATACCTTTCAGATAGTAAATTATTTTCAAATAATTGTCACGCCCTGGCCATAGAGAGGCTTTTATTCTCTATTTTGGTTAGGCCAGGGTGTGACTAGGGTGGGCATTCTAGTTTCTTTATTTCTATGTTTTCTATTTCTTTGTTTTTGGCCGAGTGTGGTTCCCAATCAGAGGCACCTGTCTATCGTTGTCTCTGATTGGGAATCATACTTATTTATCCCTTTTCCCACCTGTGTTTTGTGGGTAGTTATTTACTGGTAGTTATTTACTGTTTAGTCTCTGTTACCTGACAGAACTGTTCGCTTTCGTTTTGTTACTTTGTTCAAGTGTTTTTTTGATAAATAAATAATCATGAACACTTTTCACGCTGCGCTTTGGTCCACTCATTCCGACGAGAGCCGTTACAGTAATAAATACGGTACATTTCAGATAATAATGACCTTTCAGATAATAAATACCTTTCAGATAGTAAATACCTTTTAGTTGTAAATGCCTTTCATAAAAATACCTTTCATAACTACACTGTAATTGCCTATGTAACTTTTAGCGCCCCTTTATTCAATGTAGTCTCGAAATCTTGCTCTACCACATAAAAATAGTTACCCCTCTCCTCTCCTCCTTCCCTATCACCACCCCCCCCTCCCTCATCTCTCTCTCGCGCCTACCTGTCAAGCATCTTGGTGGTGGCTCTCTCCAGCTTCTCCAGGATCTGTAGCAGTTGAGCATCATCATCACATAGTCCTCCCCATCCCAGCACCCTGGCTAGGTCATTACCTGTACCCAGAGGGAGGACCCCTAGCTGACACTGGAGGGGGAGGGGGGGTGAAACACACAGAACAGAGATCAATATATATACACACAGACATATGAAGAGACTGTTACTGATCAGAATCTATCGCTCTCTATCTTTCCACATTTTATCTCTCTCTCTCTTTCTCTCTCTCTGTCTCTCTCTGTCTCTCTTCTAGATTTACTTGTTTGTGCAGGTTGAGTTTATCCAGTTCAGACAGGACCCAGCCAACACTGCCGTCCCCGCCACACACCAAGATACGAAACGTGGCGAACTTCTGGAACACACGCAGACTGGAAAAGAGAGGGTGAGAAACAGAGGATAGTGGGAGAAAGGAAAGGAGAGAGGTGGAATCAGTGGAGCACTTCTCATAGTCAATAGTCAAAGATTGTTACAAATGATCAACATCAACAAGAAAGATTGGTAATACTTCACTTAAAAAAGAAAAGGAGAGCTGCATACTCTAGGAGCACAGATGCAATCATTTAATAACCTAATAACCAACGTTTCGACAGACAAGCTGTCTTCATCAGGGTATAATACTTTACTTAAAGCAGGTATAATGGCTTGGAATTTCTGTTGTTTATCTGTCAGGGACTATGTACAACATGCTATTGCCCCAGATTGAGCTAGATAGCTAACTTTCATCTGTAGTCCCTGATGCCGTTATAATGCATTAAGAGACGTCATGGGCATGTATAACCTCATTTTAATGTCTTAATATCATCTCATAATGATCCTGAATAAATACCAGTATTATGAACCTTCAATAGACATTTCAAAGGCTCATACGTGCTTATACCAAGTTATAAAGCCTTATACCTGGCAGGCTTAAAGTAAAGCGGTATCTAACGGTTATCAATCAAATACATTATAACACAACCAAGATGTCGCACTCTTACCCTAGCTGTGGTCCTCCGTTCATCAAGTCAAAGACCTGTGCAGGGTTGAGCAGCTGTTTGAATTTCCTTAGAAACTTAACCCCTTGGTTGTCTCCGCTCTTAGAGTTACACAGCACCAGGAGAGGGGAGGTGCAGGAGGGAGAGGTGGCCTTCCAAAAGCCTGAAGAGAAAGATAAAAACACAGGTTTAGTTTGGGGCCGTAGGTGTGTGGTTGTCTTCACTCTTGGGGTGTGTGGTGGAAATTCAACGCCAGGGACACCTGAAGTCAATATTAAATGAATCACTCTTTATTATCAGTTAACTGGAGAGGTTACAACAAACACAAGTCTGCCGCAAGCTCTGCCAGGGCGGTCCTTCAGTGCTCTTATATACTGCTACACATAAAAGCAATATAGGCATGGTTCATAGGGTTGGATCTTGCAGGTGACTGGCTGTTATCGCGCGCAATGTCTCCTATCTTAACTTCCAGAACATATTCTGGGGGTTCTGCCAATTGGTCTGAGGAGGAAGTCACAGTCACCTGCACAAACCAAGATAGAGCAGAGAAGATGTATACCGTGTACAATTCAAGGCTATCTCTTCAGACACATTTCCCTTACAGATGCATTCGGATTGTTTCTGAGAATTGACCTTTTTCCTTTCCTAGCAACTTCCAAGGGAGGAAAAGTCAGTAAGCAAAAGCGAGAAGAAGAAGAAGACAGCGTTTGAACGAATCCTCCATCCTCGTTTGTGTGTGCGGGTATGAGAAAGAGAGAGAAAGTGTGGTGTATGTATCTCACCGTCAGAGTCGATACTATTGAGGGTTGTGGGAGGGATGATTGACACCCGACATTGACCCAGAGGACACGCCTTTCCCATCTGCTCCTTACAGCTGCTGTGCACCTGTACACACACACACACACACACGAACACACACACCATGAATCAGGGGTGGCATTTAGAATGTTAGAAAGGTGACAATTTCATCCAATGACCTTTTAGATCTAACACTTTCCCAGAATCCTGTAGCATCACTTTGGACACCACAGCTTATGATGGAGTGTGTGATGTTTTTTTGGCTTGACGAGTGATGTTCAGATACTGTGTGTGTGTGTGTGTGTGTGTGTGTAACGTCTTTCGTCGGTGGAAGGAGAGGAGGACCAAAGCGCAGCGTGGTATGTATCCATATTTATTAGAATACTTTTTCAATTACGAACAAAAACAATAAACAGAACGAAAACCAACGAAGCTACAGTCCCGAACTAGTGAAACACAGAGAAACCAGGAACACACGAACAGGAACAATCACCCACAAAACCCAACACAAAACAGGCTACCTAAATATGGTTCCCAATCAGAGACAACACAAAACACCTGCCTCTGATTGAGAACCATATCAGGCCAAACACAGAAATAGAAAACATAGAAAAACAAACATAGACTGCCCACCCCAGCTCACGCCCTGACTAAATAAAGACAAAACAGCTCACGCCTGATACTAAATAAAGACAAAACAAAGGAAATAAAGGTCAGAACGTGACAGTACCCCCCCCCCCCCCCCAAGGTGCGGACTCAGGCCGCAAAACCTGAACCTATAGGGGAGGGTCTGGGTGGGCATCTGACGGTGGCGGCTCTGGCGCTGGACGTGGCCCCCACTCCACCATAGTCAATCCCCGCTTCCGTGACCTCCTCGGAACGGCGACCCTCCAAAATAACCACACTGGACAAATGGGCGCCTCTGGACGGAGGGGCAGCTCCGGACTGAGGGGCAGCTCCGGACTGAGGGGCAGCTCCGGACTGAGGGGCAGCTCCGGACTGAGGGGCAGCTCCGGACTGAGGGGCAGCTCATGACTGAGGGGCAGCTCATGACTGAGGGGCAGCTCATGACTGAGGGGTAGCTCATGACTGAGGGGTAGCTCATGACTGAGGGGTAGCTCATGACTGAAGGGTGGCTCATGACTGAAGGGCGGCTCTGGCGGCTCCTGACTGCTGCTGCCGCTGCTGCCCGTTCCCACGCTGCTTGGTCCCTTTGAGGTGGGTGATTCTATAACGTCTTTCGTCGGTGGAAGGAGAGGAGGACCAAAGCGCAGCGTGGTATGTATCCATATTTATTAGAATACTTTTTCAATTACGAACAAAAACAATAAACAGAACGAAAACCAACGAAGCTACAGTCCCGAACTAGTGAAACACAGAGAAACCAGGAACACACGAACAGGAACAATCACCCACAAAACCCAACACAAAACAGGCTACCTAAATATGGTTCCCAACTCACGCCCTGACCATACTAAATAAAGACAAAACAAAGGAAATAAAGGTCAGAACGTGACAGTGTGTGTGTGTGTATGCGTGTGTGCGTGCGTGTGCGCGCGTGTATAGACTCACAATAGCCTTGCACCATAGACATCTCCAGTCCTGCAGTCTCCTGACACTGCCACAGTTCCTGTCACACACCACACACTTTGCACTGACCGGTAGGTTCCCCTCTAACCACTGATGAGGCATGGAGACCTGTGAACACGCACATATGTACACGTGTAAGATATCTTTGACTTGACTTTTAAAGCCTTACTGTGTGACAGTCACACTTCTTTCATATTATTCCACATTCATTAGAAATGTGAGTGAAATACTGACAGGAAAGGTAGGAGGAGAGGGAGAGATGATGTACTAGAATAGCAGTGGATATGATTCGAACCCACGCTTGCACTGCTAACATATTGTGGAGGCAGCGGCTTAGACCAGCTAGGTTGTTTCACTTGATCAGTGTTTAAATGAGCATAAGAAGATGCTGCAAGTCAATGGAAAAAAACATTTAGGTGTAAAGAGACTTTGTGTTACCCACCCCTTCGTCGTCCTCCATGATGTCATTTCCTATGGAGGCCAGCGTGGTCCATTTACAGGTGTTGGTGGAGCGCACCGCACATCGCTTATGGGCTTTGAATTTACACACTGGGGGAGGGAGGGAGAGAGAATGTTTGTATAGAAACCAAAAAACGAATTTTAACCTGTTTCATTGCTTTGAATTAAAGCTGTGGATGTAAAGTTGCATGATTGAAAATAGTGTGCTTGACGGTATGTGTGTGTTTCTTCACAGGACAGTCCGTGGGAGGTGAGTCTGGAGAGGGGCTCTCTACAGACATGACAGAAGGTGGTGTGTGTGTGTCTCTGTGTGTCTCTGTGTGTGTGTGTGTGTGTGTGTGTGTGTGTGTGTGTGTGTGTGTGTGTGTGTGTGTGTGTGTGTGTGTGTGTGTGTGTGTGTGTGTGTGTGTGTGTGTGTGTGTGTGTGTGTGTATGGGTGTGTGTGTGTGTGTGTGTGTATGTGTATGTGTGTGTGTGTGTGTGTGTGTGTGTGTGTGTGTGTACCTTCGCAGGACAGTCCGTGGGAGGTGAGTCTGGAGAGGGCCTCTCGACAGACATGACAGAAGGTGGTGTGTGTGTGTCTGTGTGTGTGTGTGTGTGTACCTTCGCAGGACAGTCCATGGGAGGTGACTCCGGAGAGGGCCTCTCTACACACATTACAGAAGGTGGGTCTGGCGTGGGAGCAGGCGTACCAGTTATGCATCCCAGAAAAATGTTCCATATTGAATAGACTGGCCTGCAGAGAGAGATGGAGGGAGAGAGATGGGGGGAGAGAGATGGGGGGAGGGAGAGAAGAGAGAGAAGAATATGCAACTTTTACTCAAATCCACTTACAAGGAGTAAGTACATTCTTAAGAATGTGTGATAATCCTTGTAGGGATTGAAACGACAACCATGCTCTTACCAACTAAACCACACAGGACTACAAGAAGGAAGCACGATAGGGGGGAGAGAGAGAAATACTGCTTTCACATAGGATTTACGGTATTTTGCCTGTAAAAGAAATTGGGCAATGTTTATATGACCCCCTTACAGACAGGTCCATTTATACCATACTCTTGCCTGCATACGCCTTTTATACCTCCCGTGCAGATGCCGGCATGACGTGATGAGTGGTAGTAGTGATGTGCAGATGTGAGTGGGCATCTATTTTATTACATCCAGTGAATATACACCGTCAAAATTAAATCAATTTCTAATGTGTTTAGGCAGGTCCTAAGAAACATTATAAGACTAATACAATTTATTTTCAAAACTATAGAATGGCATATTTTGAGTTTAGTTATGTTACATCCAAATGAATGAAATGAAAGGTTCGTTATTTCAGACATGCAGACAGAGAGGCATCGAGGCATTCAGTTACTGTTCGGTTGACCGTTAGAATGGGCAAAACGAGTGACCTAAGCGACTTTGAGCGTGGTACGATTGTCGGTGCTAGGCGCGCTGGTTCCAGTATCTCAGAAACGGCCGCCCTCCTGAGCTTTTCACACAGGACGGTATCTAGGGTTTACCCGAGAATGGTGCGACAAACAAGAAACATCCAGTCGACGGCAGTCCTGTGGGCGAAAACAGCTTGTTGATGAGAGAGGTCGAAGGAGAATGGCAAGAATCGTGCAAGCTAACATGCGGGTTCACAAACAACAAATAACAGTGCAGTAGAACAGTGGTGCGCAGAATGGCACATCGGAGCACATGACTTGTCGGTCCTTATCACGGATGGGCTATTGCAGCAGACAACCACACTGGGTTCCACTCTTATCAGCTAAAAACAAGAAGAAGTGGCACCAGTGGGCACATGATCACCAACACTGGACAAATGAGGAGTGGAAAAACATTGCCTGGTCCAACAAATCCCGGTTCACGTTGCGTCATGCTGATGGCAGAGTCAGGATTTGGTGTAAGCAGAGTCCATGGCCTGCCTGGTGTCAATGGTACAAGCTGGTGGCGGTGGTGTAATGGTGTGGGGAATACAACGTTTTAACGCCACAGCCTATCTGAACATAGAATCCATGCCCCAAAGAATTCAGGTTGTTCTTGAGGTAAAGGGGGTTCCGACCCTGTACTAGATGGGTGTACCTAATAAACTGGCCACTGTATATTTTGTAGTAAGAATATAATGGAATATAATAGAATAAAATAGAAATAGCATTTTTCCCACACAACTTGTGTCACGGGAACGTGTGGATCCGCTGTCATATAAAGAAGTGACATTTTGAAACAGAGCCCAAGCCCATGCTTTTTTGTCCATGTTTCATCTCTTTCTTACCCTCACTCCACTTTGTTAGGGAGGAGGTGTAGGGTCTTACATTGAGAGTATCTTCATCATGATAGTGACAGAAAAGAATAGAATTTTCAAAAGCATCTGAGTTCATATTTCACAACCTCCGCAGGCTTTTAGAGCAAAATAATAGGCTTACACTTGCTAAATGTTTCTGATCAGTCATAGATGAGCAAATTAATAGATGAGCTATACCAACTCCACTTAAACTACATGACCAAAAGTATGTGGACACCTGCTCGTCGAACGTCTCATTCCAAAAGCATGGGCATTAATACGGAGTTGGTACCCCTTTTGCTGCTATAACAGCTTCCACTCTTCTGGGAAGGCTTTCCATGAGATGTTGGAACATTGCTGCGAGGACTTGCTTCCATTCAGCCACAATAGCATTAGTGAGGTCACAATAGCATCACTGATGTTGGGCGATTAGGCCTGGCTCGCAGTCGGCGTTCCAATTCATCCCAAAGGTGTTTGAAGGGGTTGAGGGCTCTGTGCAGGCCAGTCAAGTTCTTCCACACCGATCTTGGCAAACCATTTCTGTATGGACCTTGTGCACGGGGACATTGCCATGCTGAAACAGGAAAGTATGACAATGTATGGTTTAGCGTCACTGGACATAGCCCGAACCATGAAAAACAGCCCCAGACCATTATTCCTCCTCCACCAAACTTTACAGTTGGCACTATGCATTCAGGCAGGTAGCGTTCTCCTGGCATCCGCCAAAACCAGATTAATCCGTTGGACAGCCAGATGGTGAAGCGTGATTCATCACTCCAGAGAATGCATAAGAGTCCAATGGGGGCGAGGTTTACACCACGCTTGGCATTGCACACGGTGACTTTAGGCTTGTGTGCAGCTGCTCGGCCATGGAAACTCATTTCATGAAGCTCCCGACAAACTATTATGTTGCTGACGTTGCTTCCAGAGGCAGTGCTTCATTACTCTGCGGTCCCATTCTGTGAGCTTGTGTGGGCTACCACTTCGCGGCTGAGCCGTTGTTGCTCCTAGATGTTTCCACTACACAACTACAGCACTTACAGTTGACCGGGGCAGTTCTAGTTCTAGGTCTTCAGTAAGGCCATTCTGCTGCCAATGTGCGTCTATGGAGATTGTACGGCGTGTTCTCGATTTTATTCACCTGTCAGCAACGGGTGTGGCTGAAATAGCCAAATCCACAAATTTAAAGGGGTGTCCACATACTTTTGTATATATAGTGTATTTACCCAGCCAGAGAATTAACCAAATATACAGATGGATATTCAGTGAAACGAAAATCACATTGATTGATTAAGACAAGTCACAGGCTTTTGGTTGGGAGGAGGCCTAGGCTACTAGGCGACTGCGAGTGAAGAGCAAAATAATCCACTTGTTAATTAAGCTACATAACATGCTGGCAAAATGTTCTGATCAGCGCTAATGAATGAGCCAACTAAACAAGATGATCATGAGCAACACTCACCTCAACTTCGCAAAAATTTTAGCCTAACCAATATCCAAACGGAGATTCAGTGAAAAGAAAAATCTGACATGGATTCATTTATCAAGATGAGTCCCTATAATTGTCTCAAAGCAACGTGAAACGGTGCTGAAATAATTGAACATAGGCGGGTAAGCTATTGCTTCCAATGTATTATAACAATTAGATGACTTTGGGAGTTTCAATAAGCAACAATTTGATACCTTCAATTGCATTAGCCTACTTTATTACAATATTTATTACCACAGTAATTCTTTATGGACCAATCCAGTTGTGGTTAAGAAAACAGTGCATGTGGTGGGCTATGAGAAGAGATGGGTGAAGTGACATGCCTCTTAAAGTTTAGAACTGGCAGGAGGATAGTAGTAACGGGCGCTGCCTAGCAACCATCAAGAGCTGGTGCATACCTAGGTAGTGCATACCTATGCCGTCTCAGCATTACGGTTTCATTTCATACTAAGCCGTAGGCAGAACATTACCTCAATCATGACTAGGTCAGTTGGCGGAAATAAAAGCAGAGGCCTTGTCCCGGCAATACCTTTCATTTATATTGAAAAGTCTGCAAAAAGTTGGTGGGATGCTAAAGTTGGCGGGAAAACTTATTGGTTTGAAATGTGTAAAAGAGGTCGAAGAGTTTTCACTTTACTGTATGAAAGCAAATACAACACAGATGCATCATTTTGTACCAATAGTGCGAAATGGCTGAATGCTAAATGCTACCAATTTAGTTGATGAGAAGTACCCACTGCTACCACTAAATGTATTCGAAATGAACAGGTAAATACCAGAAACAGGACTGTAGAATAAAACAAAAGTATAGTCAAAGGCAAAAAGGGGTGAGAAGGAATGAACGAATGGAGGGATGAAAAGATAAAAGCCTGAGGGGATGGAGGGGTGAAAAGATAAAAGCCTGAGGGGATGGAGGGATGAAAAGATAAAAGCCTGAGGGGATGGAGGGATGAAAATATAAAAGCCTGAGGGGATGGAGGGATGAAAAGATAAAAGCCTGAGGGGATGGAGGGATGAAAAGATAAAAGCCTGAGGGGATGGAGGGATGAAAAGATAAAAGCCTGAGGGGATGGAGGGATGAAAAGATAAAAGCCTGAGGGGATGGAGGGATGAAAAGATAAAAGCCTGAGGGGATGGAGGGATGAAAAGATAAAAGCCTGAGGGGATGGAGGGATGAAAAGATAAAAGCCTGAGGGGATGGAGGGATGAAAATATAAAAGCCTGAGGGGATGGAGGGATGAAAAGATAAAAGCCTGAGGGGATGGAGGGATGAAAAGATAAAAGCCTGAGGGGATGGAGGGATGAAAAGATAAAAGCCTGAGGGGATGGAGGGATGAAAAGATAAAAGCCTGAGGGGATGGAGGGATGAAAAGATAAAATCCTGAGGGGATGGAGGGATGAAAAGATAAAAGCCTGAGGGGATGAAGGGATGAAAAGATAAAAGCCTGAGAGAATGGAGGGATGAAAAGATAAAAGCCTGAGGGAATGGAGGGATGAAAAGATAAAAGCCTGAGGGGATGGAGGGATGAAAATATAAAAGCCTGAGGGGATGGAGGGATGAAAAGATAAAAGCCTGAGGGAATGGAGGGATGAAAAGTTAAAAGCCTGAGGGGATGGAGGGATGAGAGGACTAGTGTTTACCTCATACGTTTCCCATTTCTGTACAGACTTCAGAGCGCCGATCCAATCCTCCATCTCCTTCCTGCTCTCAGCACACAGCATCAACTTCCTGAATGGAGTGATCACCTGGAGAGAGAGGGGGGAGGGGTGGAGAGAGAGAGACAGGGAAAGGAAGAGAGAGAGAGAGAGATAGGGAGGGAGGGACAGGCTGTATAAGAATACATAGTACTGTAGATTTACAAAGACTTACACAGTCCTACAGTTTTGCGGTGAAGAGTGTAATACAATTGGAAATGTGTAGTCATGGTGGCCATTATGGTTACTGTGTAGCTGTAGTCACGGTTACGGTAGAGGTAGTGTGTCATCGTGGTTACCGTGAAGCTGTTGTTGATGTTCTTGGTACTGGTCTCGGCCACGCTGGCGTCTGATAGGTCCACCTCGTCAAATATCAGAGACTGATGGACAACAACCCCAAAAATGTAACCGAGTTAAACACAACCATAAACAAAACAGACAGCATCTAATCATCCTCTATGAATGAAAAAAGTCTTAAATGCCCAGTGCAGTCAAAAACAGGATTTTCCTGTGTTTTATATATATTTCCACACTATGAGGTTGGAATAATACTGGGGAATTGTGACAATTATGATTATGCCCGTTTAGTGTAAGAGCGGTTTGAAAAGATTGCCTGAAATTTCAGCCTGTTTTGGTGGGATGGAGTTTTGGTCTGCCTGGTGACATCACCAGGTGGTAAATTAGTTAATAGACCAATAAGAAAGAGAATCCAAACCTCTCAGCCAATAACAACTAGTTTTCAGTTTTCCCATCCCCACTCAGACCACTTCCAGACAGCCCTAACAAATTTTTTGCTTGAGAAATCTCTCTTTGCTAAGAAGCAATTTTTGTTTATTTTTGACCATTTTGCTTGAAAAAAATCTCAGTAAAGTATTTAATCGTTACTCAAATTATGATGAACCTGAAAAAAGTGACAGCTTGCACATCCAGGAAATGTCTGGGCCCGGTCAAAAAATTATAATAATTGGAGTAATAAACCTATACACAGTTACCTTGGAGTCTTTGGCATAGTAAAGTGTCCGGCCTCTCAGTTTGAAGTACCTCCTTTTCCATCTCTGGAAAGAACTGGTCTGTTTCAATAGGATCCCTTCCTTTACACTTTTCTATGGAGAGGACAGAGAGAGAGAGAGAAAGAGAGAGAGAGAGGGGCTTGAGATAGGGCACGGAGGGATGGGCTGTTGGGTGTTGTGTGTGTGGGGGGGGGGGGGGGGGGGGTAGAGAGAGAGGGTGTGTGTGTGTGCTTCATGATGTCTATGTGTGTGGGTGAGATTATGAAATACAAGATATAATCAAGAAGCATAACTATTCAAATCATTTCATTCAGTTTCATTGGCTCCAAATGCCGGGAAAGTTTCCAAGATATATTTAGGGAAACACATTGGCATGCATGATGCCATCTGTCACCTAGCAACATTCCAGCACAAGTCGATATGGCAAAAACAACTTACAGACAACTTCCTCATACAGTACCAGTAAAAAAGTTTGGACACACCTACTCATTCAAGTGTTTTTATTTATTTGAATGATTTTCTACATTGTAGAGTAATAGTGAAGACATCAACACTATGAACTAACACATATGGAATCATGTAGTAATCCAAAAAGTGTTAAATATATCAAAATATTGTTTAGATTTTAAATTCTTCAAAGTAGCCCCCTTGATGACAGCTTTGCACACTCTTGGCATTATCTCAACCAGCTTCACCTGGAATGCTTTTCCAACAGTCTTGAAGGCGTTTCCACATATGCTGAGCACTTGTTGGCTGCTTTTCCTTCACTCTGCGGTCCAACTCATCCCAAACCATCTCAATTGGGTTGAGGTTGGATGATTGTGGAGACCAGATCATTTGATGCAGCACTCAATCACACTACTTCTTGGTCAAATAGCCCTTACACAGCCTAGAGGTGTGTGGGTCATTGTTCTGTTGAAAAACAAATGATAGTCCCACTAAGCGCAAACCAGATGGGATGGCGTATGGCTGCAGAATGCTGTGGTAGCCATGCTGGTTAAGTGTGCCTTGAATTCTAAATAAATCACAGACAGTGTCACCAGCAAAGCACCCACACACCATCATACATCCTCCTCCATGCTTCACGTTGGGAACCACACATGCGGAGATCATACGTTCACCTACTCTGCGTCTCACAAAGACACAGCGGTTGGAAGCAAAAATCTCACATTTTAACTCATCAGAACAGACAAATTTCCACCGGTCTAATGTCCATTGCTCGTGTTTCTTGGTTTTCATTAAGCATTTATTTGGGCTGCAATTTCTGTGGCTGGTAACTCTAAGGAACTTATCCTCTGCAGCAGAAGTAACTCTGGGTCTTCCTTTCCTGTGGCGGTCCTCATGAGAGCCAGTTTCATCATAGCGCTTGTTGGTTTTTGCGACTGCACAAAGTTCTTTACATTTTCCAGATTGACTGACCTTCATGTCTTAAAGTAATAATGGACTGTCATTTCTCTATGCTTATTTGAGCTGTTCTTGCCATAATATTGACTTGGTCTTTTACCAAATAGGGCTATCTTCTGTATACCAACCCTAACTTGTCACAACACAACTGATTGGCTCGCATTAAGAAGGAAAGAAATTCCACAAATGAACTTTTAACAAGGCACACCTGTTAATTGAAATGCATTCAAGGTGACTACCTCATGAAGTTGGTTGAGAGAATGCCAAGAGTGTGCAAAGCTGTCATCAAGGCATTAAGGCAACTATGTTATTTCATAGTTTTGATGTCTTCACTATTATTCTACAATGTAGAAAATAGTAAAATAAAGAAAAACCCTTGAATGAGTAGGTGTGTTCAGATTTTTGACTGGTACTGTACATGATTTCAGCTTTGTCTAAGAATGCTACACGTAACATAAAAATAGAATAGGGTAAGGCAGGCTATGTGTTTTGACATACCTTAAAAGGGCAGAAACGAGATACAAGTAAATAAGTGAAAGTATGTACACCGAGTATACCAAACATTACAAACACAGTAGGAACACCCCCCCCCCCCCCCCCTTTTGCCTCAATTCATTGGGGCATGGACTCTACAAGGTGTCGAATGCGATCCACAGGGATGCTGGCCCATGTTGCCTCCAACGCTTCCCACAAGTGTGTCAAGTTGGCTGGATGTCCTTTGGGTGGTGGACCATTCTTGATACACATGGGAAACTGTTGAGCATGAAAAACCCAGCAGCGTCGGAGTTCTTGACACAAACTGGTGTGCCTGGCACCTACTACCATACCCTGTTCAAAGGCACTTAAATATTTTGTCTTGCCCATTCACCCTCTGAATGACACACATACACAATCCATGTCTCAATTGTCCCCTAGGCTTAAAAATCTTTCTTTAACATGTCTCCTCCCCATCATCTACACTAACTGAAGTGGATTTAACCAGTGACATCAATAAGGGATCATAGCTTTCACCTGGATTCACCTGGTCAGTCTACAGTACGTCATGGAAAGAGCAGGTGTTCTTAATGTTTTGTACACTCAGTGTATATGCAGACTAAGACAGAGAGAGAAAGGGAGAGAGGGAGAGACAGAGAGAGACATCAGTGACAGGTTTAACAGTGGCATGCTGCCCTGTGTGTCAGCGCAACCCCTAAATATGTCCCGAGGGAACCAGACACAAAGACAGGTGCGTCCCCCCCATAGCGAATCACTATGGGTGAACACACACAAACTGACAGGTTTGACAGCGCATGTGTGAGAGTGTGGTGTGTTTGATTATCCTGGTGGACAAGGTGAAAATGGCCCCATATGTTTCACAGGGCTGTTCACACCTTCCCTGTGTGTGTGTGTGTGTGTGTGTGTGTGTGTGTGTGTGTGTGTGTGTGTGTGTGTGTGTGTGTGTGTGTGTGTGTGTGTGTGTGTGTGTGTGTGTGTGTGTGTGTGTGTGTGTGTGTGTGTGTGTGTGTTCAAAGCTGGGCACTGCTCAAGAGACTCTGCTGGGTGGTAAGTGTAGATACGTCAGACACACGTCAGAATTTGCATAGCAGATTGGACCTTTTAAACTGTCATAACTCAGCTATCTATCCTGGCAAACAGACACACAAACACACACGTCTAAAGACTGTCTCTGATGTCATGAAAGCTCTCATTTCCTCTCTTTTCCTTGCCATTTTCCCAATTCATTAAAGGGGAATGGAAACAATAGGCTTTAGAACACCAGCTAACTGGAACTGTGAATCGTGGTTGGAACCAAAAATCTCAAATTTGGACTCATCAGACCAAAGGACAGATTTCCACCCGTCTAATGTCCATTGCTTGTGTTTCTTGGCCCAAGCAAGTCTCTTCTTCTTATTGGTGTCCTTTAGTAGTGGTTTCTTTGCAGCAATTAGACCATGAAGGCCTGATTCACAAGGTCTCCTCTGAACAGATGATGTTGAGATGTTTCTGTTACTTGATGGTTTTTGCAACTGCACTTGAAGAAACTTGAAAAGTTCTTGATATTTTCCGGATTGACTGATGGCTCATGTACATTAGCACACAGTAAATTGCTGCGTGTCGCTTAGGCCGCCCAGAGTGGCTTGCTTTTGGGCGTGCTGGCAGCATGTGGCAGCATATAGCAGCACGTTCGATTGTGCATCAAGAATTAAGCATAGCAAGTTCATATGAAGGTCTGGTTATTAAATGGGTAAATAGTTTAATCCATTCTCCATTTCATGAATTTATTCACATGTAAATAGTAATATGTTCTAAAACGCTCTGATGACAAACAAAATTTGCTGCCCTGTTTCCAACTGTCCACATGGCTGGGAGAACTTATTCATGTAAGTAGACACATTTCGAAAATGTAGAAAAAACGATGTATTACTAGCTAACTAGCTACAGCGCAGGCTAACTCAAATGAGCTTCTAACGTAGCTAGCTAGCTATCTAGCCAACTTTGCATACTGTATAGCTAGCTAGCTATGTTAATTAAATATCACCAGTTACTTAACTTCACATTAGCTAGCTATCTTGATGTATTTATCACTGTAAAAAACAAACTCCAAATGCATTTGTAGGTAGCTAGCTAACAGCCACGGATGAGGGTGAAAGGATAGCAGCCCCAACTGTAAAAGTGAGAGAGTAGGCTAATCTGGAATGGAAAGGTACTTTTGTGTAGTTCCAGTCCTTAGAAGTGACGACGGAGATAATAGTAATGTAATATTCAGTGCGGTCTAACTTGAGTATAATGAAGTCTGTTTCTTGTGAGGTTTTCTATCCTCAGATACAGAGAGCTGTGAAAGCCTGCCTGCAGATGAAGAGGTCCCAATGAAGAACAGTGGTTGTCAGTCCTGGTCCTGGGGACGCAAAGGGGTGAACATTTTAGTTCTTGCCTTAGCACTACACAGCTGATTCAAATGATCAACTCATCATCAAGCTTCAAGTGGTATTTATGTATTCATTTATGATGCTATACTTGATATGATCCTGCTATTGTCACATGCTAAAAATGCATGTGTGTGCACATGCATCTATCTATTCAATGTTATCATGATTTGTTATAAGGGATATTATACTTTAGTAATCCACAATGACCTGGTGATGTGCAATTCTAATAATGACATTACCTTCCATATTCCTACAGTTACCGTGTAGGGCACTGCAAGGTTGTTTGAAATT
The DNA here is from genome assembly GCF_045679555.1 of Salvelinus alpinus. Lineage (NCBI taxonomy): Eukaryota > Metazoa > Chordata > Actinopteri > Salmoniformes > Salmonidae > Salvelinus > Salvelinus alpinus. The sequence continues at coordinate 48,316,942 of NC_092096.1, read as the reverse complement.
AGATATTAAATAAAGTTAAATGAAGGTTAAATAAATATAAATAAAATATTGAGATGAACCTGTTTTAGAGTATTTACCTGATGCATAGGAAGTGTAGTGTACAGTTTTTAAAATTCTATTTCTGTATATATGAATTACAAATCAGCCTTTAACTAGTTAAATAATGTCTCTAGTCTATTGCATAGTAACCATTGATGTCCCAGGAGCAGGAGTGGTAAACACTGTTGAAGTGTATAATTGTAATACATACATGCAGACACAGCATCATTGAAAGACTGGAATTTGAAACTCCTGGTATTGGATATGACTGAAAAATAATCTCACAGACATTCATACCTGAACTGCACCTTTATTTGCCAAGGTAGAGTACATGATCAGTGAATATATTAAATGTACACGTGTAACGGATGTGAAATGGCTAGCTAGTTAGCGGGTACGCGCTAGTAGCGTTTCAATCAGTTATGTCACTTGCTCTGAAACCTATTAGTAGTGTTGCCCCTTGCTCTGCAAGGGCCGCGGCTTTTGTGGAGCGATGGGTAACGACGCTTCGTGAGTGTCAGTTGTTGATGTGTGCAGAGGGTCCCTGGTTCGCGCCCGAGGTCGGGGCGAGGGGACGTACTAAAGTTATACTGTTACACACGCTACAATGTGGGGATCTCATGCATGGTAATAGCTACATGTACAGTGGGGAGAACAAGTATTTGATACACTGACGATTTTGCAGGTTTTCCTACTTACAAAGCATGTAGAGGTCTGTAATTTTTTATCATAGGTACACTTCAACTGTGAGAGAAGGACTCTAAAACAAAAATCCAGAAAATCACATTGTATGATTTTTAAGTAATTTATTTGCATTTTATTGCATGACATAAGTATTTGATACATCAGAAAAGCAGAACTTAATATTTGGTACAGAAACCTTAGTTTGCAATTACAGAGATCATACGTTTCCTGTAGTTCTTGACCAGGTTTGCACACACTGCAGCAGGGATTTTGGCCCACTCCTCCATACAGACCTTCTCCAGATCCTTCAGGTTTCGGGGCTGTCGCTGGGCAATACGGACTTTCGGCTCCCTCCAAAGATTTTCTATTGGGTTCAGGTCTGGAGACTGGCAAGGCCACTCCAGGACCTTGAGATGCTTCTTACGGAGCCACTCCTTAGTTGCCCTGGCTGTGTGTTTCGGGTCGTTGTCATGCTGGAAGACCCAGCCACGACCCATCTTCAATGCTCTTACTGAGGGAAGGAGGTTGTTGGTCAAGATCTCGCGATACATGGCCCCATCCATCCTCCCCTCAATACGGTGCAGTCGTCCTGTCCCCTTTGCAGAAAAGCATCCCCAAAGAATGATGTTTCCACCTCCATGCTTCACGGTTGGGATGGTGTTCATGGGGTTGTACTCATCCTTCTTCTTCCTCCAAACACGGCGAGTGGAGTTTAGACCAAAAAGCTCTATTTTTGTCTCATCAGACCACATGACCTTCTCCCATTCCTCCTCTGGATCATCCAGATGGTCATTGGCAAACTTCAGACGGGCCTGGACATGCGCTGGCTTGAGCAGGGGGACCTTGCGTGCGCTGCAGGATTTTAATCCATGACGGCGTAGTGTGTTACTAATGGTTTTCTTTGAGACTGTGGTCCCAGCTCTCTTCAGGTCATTGACCAGGTCCTGCCGTGTAGTTCTGGGCTGATCCCTCACATTCCTCATGATCATTGATGCCCCACGAGGTGAGATCTTGCATGGAGCCCCAGACCGAGGGTGATTGACCGTCATCTTGAACTTCTTCCATTTTCTAATAATTGTGCCAACAGTTGTTGCCTTCTCACCAAGCTGCTTGCCTATTGTCCTGTAGCCCATCCCAGCCTTGTACAGGTCTACAATTTATCCCTGATGTCCTTACACAGCTCTCTTGTCTTGGCCATTGTGGAGAGGTTGGAGTCTGTTTGATTGAGTGTGTGGACAGGTGTCTTTTATACAGGTAACGAGTTCAAACAGGTGCAGTTAATACAGGTAATGAGTGGAGAACAGGAGGGCTTCTTAAAGAAAAACTAACAGGTCTGTGAGAGCCGGAATTCTTACTGGTTGGTAGGTGATCAAATACTTATGTCATGCAATAAAATGCAAATTAATTACTTAAAAATCATACAATGTGATTTTCTGGATTTTTGTTTTAGATTCCGTCTCTCACAGTTGAAGTGTCAGACCTCTACATGCTTTGTAAGTAGGAAAACTTGCAAAATTGTCAGTGTATCAAATACTTGTTCTCCCCACTGTATATATGACTTGCATCCTTGGCACAAAGTTATATTATATTCTACTCAATCCATAGACTGTTTTGAAGATGATACAACTGGCTATGATAGCTGAGGTTCATAGCTAGGTTCTGAACTAATATTTATACCAAACGTTTTAGGGTCCATACACAGATCGGCTACATAGCTAGCTACACATCCATAGGCATACAGGTATTTTTTTATCCTCCACTACACAATAAGCAAGAAAATAGTTAGCTACCTACGTTACTTTAGCTGCATTGCATGAGAAATATCAGCAAGGCAAGCGTACAAAATTGTACATTCAATTTGCAGTAAATGCTTTAGCTAGCTAGATTCATTACATCCACTGTTTCACAAGATGACAGCCTGATTTCCTGGTTTCTCAGGAGTCCCTAAAACATTAAACAACCAGAATGACAATTTCATACTCATGTCTCAACACCAATAAAGCTAGCCAGCTAGCTGGTTAATGTTAGTTAGTCAGCTACTGTTGACTAAACCCATTCAGTACAAATGAGCGCAACCGCGGCATTCAAACGAGGCTGCAATGAAAACTAATGGGACTATAGCGACTGTGTTGGCATCAACATCTGGGGTGTGAACTACGTTTCTATACAAGCATTGATTGACATGGTAATGGCCCGATAGTACTGGAGAAAAGTTGAAAAAACTGAACCCCTCTGACGCTGTACGTTAAATTGCAGGATTCCTAGTCAATTGTACAACTGAATGCATTCATTTTTTTTGCGTTATCACTGCAAGCCATAATTTTAGAGCCGCCCTAAAAACCTGATTCAAATTCAATCTATTTAACTTTCAACAAGGCACACCTGTTAATTGAAATGCATTCCAAGTGACTACCTCATGAAGCTGGTTGAGAGAATGCCAAGAGTGTGCAAAGCTGCCATCAAGGCAAAAGGTGGCTACTTTGAAGAATCTAACATCTAAAATATATTTTGATTTGTTTAACACTTTTTTGGTTACTACATGATTCCATATGTGTTATTTCATAGTTGTGACGTCTTCACTATTATTCTACAATGTAGAAAATAGTAAAAATAAAGAAAAACCCTGGAATGAGTAGGTGTGTCCAAACTTTTGACTGGCACCAAAACATATTAGAAATGTAATTTAGTCTTACATTTGTAATATAATATCAATACAACAATAACTATATTGAAAGAATAAGGTTTTGGGAATACATTGTCTCATTCAAACCTGAAAAACAGTTATATCATAACATTATACAACATTAATCTCAGGGATATTGGTATCAAAATTGTACGGGAATTACATCATATTATATGAATAAGGCATATGATAACAATAATTGGCTTTTACAACTTACATTTCTTCTTACATACATTACACTAGGCCTATAGTCTAATACATAAAGAGTCCGAATGGGAACAAATTAAAAGCATGCAAGAAAGGGGAAATGACCAGTGACAATCTGAGCTATTTGGTGGTTACTAGGATTCCCATTACTACTACCTACAGTGCATTCAAAAAGTATTCAGACCCCTTGACTTTTTCTACATTTTGTTACGTTACATGCTTATTCTAAAATTGATTAAGTTTTTTATTTTCTTGATCAATCTACAAGCAGACTTGGATCAGCTCCGCCAAGCTGTCTCCCTGCTGGGAGCCACCATTGGGAGACATCAGTAGTTTCTACAGGGCCTTTTGGAAGGGCTCAGTTATTTGACGGAACGCCACGACCATGGGTTAAAGGCTATTATGAAGCAAATCAGGGAGTTAGCTCAGAGACTGTCTGTCACCTCTGAAAAACCCCAATCACCCAGTAATTTTCCCCCTATCTGTGGTGAGTTTGTACAGCATATCCCGACTCCCCGTGAACCCCACTTACCTCCTCCAGAGCGATATTCGGGGAATCCTGGTACCTGCCGGGGTTTTCGTTTTCAATGCTCGCTTATTTTTGAGCTACTGCCATCTTCATTTTCTCCAGACCGATCGAAGATAGCGTATATAATTACGCTAATGTCGGGAAGGGCGCTCTCCTGGGCTACGGCAGTTTGGAAACAACAATCTGCCATTTGCGGTCATTTGGAGGAATTCATGGCAGACTAGAGAAAGTTTTTGAGTCTCCAGTATCCGGGAGAAAGGCGGGCAGCAAACTGCCTGACTTACGTCAAAACTCCCGTAGTGTGGCAAACTACGCGGTGGACCTTCGCACGTTGGCCGCCGAGAGTGCCTGGAATCCGGGAGTCTCTTTTCGATACTGTTCTGCATGGATTATCTGAGGAGGTAAAGGTTGAGCTAGCTGCTCGGGAGCTGCCGGTGGACCTCGACTCTCTTATTGCCTTAACCATTCAAATTGATGGACGCCTAAGGGAACGCAAGAGTGAGAGGAGGTCTGGTCTCGGGCACACTCGTGCACCCGATATGGAACGTTCGCCTCCTATGGAATCCGGAAGTTTCCAAAGGCAGCTCTTCCGAGAGGAATCGAAGTCACCCGAGCTCTCTCGTCAATCTACGATGGGTGAGTTGGATACTCCTGAGCCTATGCAGTTGGGAAGAACTAGGCTATCAGTTTGGGTGCGCTCACGGAGGATGAATAATAACTGTTGCCTGTACTGTGAGGGGCAGGACATTTTATAGCTATGTGCCCTATTAGGAAACCCTTGTCTCTAGTGGGTACCAGTACTATGGTGAGTCAGACGGGAGTTCCCTAATTCCCATCACCCGCACAGCCCTTTTTGCTCTTGTGCTGTGGGGAGAGCAATCTAAGTCTCTCCGAGTGCACATTGACTCTGGGGCTGATGAATGTCTTATGGATGCCACGATAGCTTCGGGGCTTGGTATTCCCACTCAGCCTCTCTCTGTGCCCATGGATGCTAAGGCACTGGACGGCTGCTCTACAGGGGAAGTCACCCATAGTACTGTGCACGTTCAATTACGGGTTTCTGGTAACCACAGTGAGACCATACAGTTCCTCCTCATTGCATCTCCCCATGTTCCGTTTGTGTTGAGATTTTCCTGGCAACAAAAACACAATCCTGTGACTGACTGGACCACAAGCTCCATCCTGGGTTAGAGTCCTTTTTGCCATTCCCACTGCCTTCAAGCAGCACAGCCTTCCCCAAGTTGTCTTCCTCAGGATGTTAGCAAGACTGTGGATGTCTCTGCTATTCCTACTGAATTCCATGACCTCCTGAAAGTGTTCAGTAAGGCACGTGCTACTTCCCTTCCCCCGCACCGTCCTTATGGTTGTGCCATTGACCTTCTCCCAGGCACTACACCACCTCGGGGTTGGTTGTATTCTCTGTCCGGACCAGAGACCAAAGCTATGGAGGAGTGCATAGAGGAGTCTCTGGCCACTGGGGCCGTCCGTCCTGCATCTTGTGCCGGCGCAGGGTTTTTCATTGTGGAGAAGAAGGACAAGACCTTGCGCCCGTGCATTGACTACAGGGGACTTAACGATATCACGGTCAAAAATCATTACACCCCTACCTCTCCTCGGCGTTTGAACCTCTCCAGGGGGCTACCATGTTTTCCAAGTTGGACCTTCGGAATGCCTACCACCTGGTTCAGACACGCGAGGGGGATGAGTGGAAGACAGCCTTCAACACAGCCAGTGGACATTATGAGTACCAGGTCATGCCATTTGGACTTACCAACTTCTTCCAGGCTTTGGTCAATGATGTGCTTCAGGACATGCTAAACCGGTTTGTGTTCATCTACCTGGACAACATCCTGTTTTTTTCCCCGATCTGCCCAAGAACATGTACTCCATGTCAGACAGGTCCTTCAGCGCCTCCTGGAGAACCAATTGTTTGTGAAAGCCGAGAATTGTGAGTTCTATCACCTTTCTGAGATATGTCATTGCTGAAGGCAATGTTCAGATGGATCCTGGAAAGGTGAAAGCAGTGGTGGATTGGCCTCAACCAATGTCCAGGGTGAAGTTTCAACGGTTTCTTGGGTTTGCAAACTTCTACCGGTGTTTCATTCGGGATTACAGCACCCTGGCGGCCCCCCTCTCGACAAAGCCTTTATGGACCTGAAGCATCGGTCACAACAGCACCCATCCTCATCCATCCGGACCCCTCGCGACAATTTGTGGTGGAAGTGGATGCTTTGGATGTTGGCGAGTGGGCCCTCCTGTCCCAACGATCTGCCCAGAACCAGAAGCTTCATCCCTGTGCCTTCCTGTCCCATCGTCTCAATCCTGCTGAGAAGAACTATGATGTTGGCAACCGAGAACTCCTGGTGGTGAAGATGCCATTGGAGGAGTGGAGGCACTGGCTGGAAGGAGCAGAACAGCCATTCTTGGTCTGGACCGAGCATAAAAACTTGGAATATCTCCGTTCAGCCAAGCGCCTCAACTCAAGGCAGGACCGGTGGGCCCTCCTGTTTACCAGATTCAACTTGACCATTTCCTACTGTCCTGGGTCAAAAAATGTGAAGCCTGATGCTCTCTCCCGCCTATACAGCTCCTATGCCACACCCTCGACTTCCGAAACCATTCTCCCTACCTCATGCCTTGCTGTCACTGTGGATTGGGGTATTGAGAACCTGGTTTGCGAGGTGCAACGCTCCCAACCTGGACCTGAAGGGGGCCCGGCTAACCGGCTGTTTGCCCCTAACCCAGTCCGGTTCTGGGTCCTGGAATGGGCTCATTCCAACAGGTTGACCTGTCATCCAGGGTCCAGTCATGCACTAGCCTTCCTTCGACAACGTTTCTGGTGGCCCACAATGGTCTCTGCCTTCGTCACCGCATGCACTGTGTGTGCTCAAAACAAGACTCCCCGGAAAGCTCCTTCTGGTCTCCTGCAGCCACTACCGGTTCCTCATCGTCCCTGGTCTCATATATCTCTGGACTTTGTCACTGGGCTCCCTCCGTCTGATGGCAACACTGTCATTCTAACGGTAGTCGACCGGTTCTCCATGGCCGCCCATTTAATCCCTCTCCCCAAACTACCTTCTGCCAAGGAGACAGCCCAGCTTATGGTGCAGCATCTCTTCCGGATCCATGGACTCCCAGTAGACATGGTCTCCGATCGGGGTCCTCAGTTCTTGTCTCAGTTCTGGAAGGCATTCTGCACCCTTATTGGGTCGTCGGCCAGCCTGTCATCCGGATTCCATCGCCAAACTAACGGTCAGTCGGAGCGAGCCAACCAAGACCTGGAGACCACCTTAAGGTGCCTGGTCTCAACTAACCCCACTACCTGGAGCCGTCAACTGGTCTGGGTGGAGTATGCCCGGAACACTCTTCCCAGTTCTGCCACGGGACTCTCCCCTTTCGAGTGCTCCATGGGGTATCAGCCACTACTCTTCCCTGAACAAGAGCAGGAGGTCAGTGTACCCTCGGCCCAGATGTTTGACCGCCACTGTCGACGTACCTGGAGAAGAGCCAGGGTGGTTATTCTCAAGACCAACTCCAGGTATCGTTGACAAGCGGACCGTCGCCGGACCCCAGCTCCCTGCTACCACATTGGGCAGAGGGTATGGCTTTCAACTTGGGATCTGCCCCTTCGGGTAGAGTCCCGCAAGCTGTCTCCTCGGTTCATTGGTCCATCTCCAGAGTCCTGAGTTCCACTGCTGTCCGTCTTGTGTTACCCCGTACACTCCGTATTCACCCTACCTTCCATGTGTCTAGGATTAAGCCTGTGTCTCACTGTCCTTTGTCTTCTGTCCAGGCCCATCCCCCCCCTCCCCGGGTTATCGGTGGCCAGCCAGCGTATATGGTAAGATGCCTCCTGAAGGTTCGACCACAGGGCAGGGGCTTCCAGTACCTGGTTGACTGGGTCGGTTATGGCCCGGAAGAGAGGTGCTGGGTTCCTGCTAAAGACATCTTGGATCCGGCCCTCATTGCCGATTTCCACCGCCGATAGCACGGTCAGCCAGGTCTGCGCCCGGGTAGGACGCCAGGTGGAGTCCGTGGGGCGGGGGGGGTACTGTCACGCCCTGATCTGTTTCACCTGTCCTTGTGATTGTCTCCACCCCCTACAGGTGTCGCTTATTCATCTTGTATATTTCTAAGTCAACCAGCATTTTTCCCGTTCTCCTGCTTTTTGCATTCTCCTTTTTCTAGTCCTCCTGGTTTTGACCCTTGTCTGTTTCTGGACTTTGTACCCGCCTGCCTGACCATTCTGCCTGCCTTGACCACGAGCCTGTATGCCACTCTGTACCTCCTGGACTCTGATCTGTTTTTTTACCTTTTTGCCTGTCCACGACCATTCTCTTGCCTACCCCTTTGGATTAATAAACATTGTAAGACTCCAACCATCTGCCTCCTGTGTCTGCATTTGGGTCTCGCCTTGTGCCTTGATAAAAACAGGTTTCAAGAAATGTTTGCTAATTTCTTACAAATGAAAAACTTAAATATCACATTTACATTTACAGCATTCATTGCTCACTCTTACCAATTCAATATGGCGCTATCCATACCTCTAATAAACGTTCAAGATCATAATACTTAAAATATATATAATATATATGTTACCAGCACATGTTTAGTATTAGTGGATTGAATACATCTCTTTGCTCAGCTTTACTTCCTGACGTGTTTCCATTCCCCTTTAAACAATTGCAGTGTCCTTCATAAGGCTTAACTCTCTCTAATCTTTCAACAATGATCCCCTGATAAAAGTGTTTGGCTCATCGGAGTCTGGGCATGCATACAAGGTAATGACCTATATGTGTGTGTGTGTTGGAGAGAGAGGGCAAGACTGAGAGAAAGAAAGCGAGAGAGAGAGACAAAGAGAAGAGAGAGGGAAAAGGAGAGGGATAGTATATTAGAAATGTATACAGACACAGACTAGATAAACGTGTCTAGTCTCCTTGTTGACAACGGCTAGAAGGAGAGGTAAGGCACAGAACACTTCCTCTTTCTGTCTATTTCTCCCAATTCAATGCTGTATACTAAGGAGCATCCTCTCACCTATGTCATTTATCTTCCTCTCTCTCAGTAGCAGTGAGAGTAATAAGAGAGATAAGTACCTCTGTTGCAGCAATAAATCAAATGCATTGCTCTATCGAGGCATACACAATCTGATTCCCAGAGTTTGTATGTGTCTGTATGTGTGTGTGTGTGTGTGTGTGTGTGTGTGTGTGTGTGTGTGTGTGTGTGTGTGTGTGTGTGTGTGTGTGTGTGTGTGTGTGTGTGTGTGTGTGTGTGTGTGTGTGTGTGTGTGTGTGTACAGCTGTAGCTGTATTTGTGTGTTGTAGGGTCATCACACAAATTCTTATTATCTTCCTGTGTGTGTGTGTGTGTGTGTGTGTGTGTGTGTGTGTGTGTGTGTGTGTGTGTGTGTGTGTGTGTGTGTGTGTGCGTGTGTGCGTGTGTGCGTGTGTGTGTGTGTGTGTGTACATGTGTACAGCTGTAGCTGTATTTGTGCCCCCAGGAAAAACATAGTCAGAAACTCAGCATCTTATCAGCTCATACTGCCAGACAGAGGGGGAGAGAGAGAGAGAAAGAGAGCGAGAGGGGGGGGGGGGGGGGGCATGGGACATGACAGCTATCTGTAAAAGAGGAATAATGACAACTGGTAAAAGTTGAAGCCGCTTCTTAGGAAGTATTATTAATGTCTTCCATTCATAGCACCTAGATACATAGCCAAAAATGTTGCCACACCCACAGACGTTAATTTCTTCTCCGCAATGAGTCTGGATCAGAGTACCTCCATGGCGATTCTCTAGAACAGAAAAACATTCTAACCGCTCTGATTGGTCCCAGAAACCGATGGGTTGGGCCAGAGCCAGAACACACGTGGGTAACGCCGAGATTTGAAAGTTTGTCATTGGCATCGCTACTCTGATTGGTTCGAGATGATCCAATAGCTGATGACTTTGTTTTGTACAACACCCCTCATTTTGACGTCACCACAAACGACTTCAATGATTGGCAGTCTCAGACTGAAATAGGTGGTGAATGATAGAGCAGCGTAAGAATTCAGGCAATTGACGCAGTCACTGAATGAGCAATATGAAACTGGGTAAAACAATATTATGCCATTTCCGCTCATGACATCAGTTAACCGAGCCACTCATGAAAACAAAAACGCTGACTGCATCAAATAAACCTGAAACTGATGTAGAAGAAATGAGGGAGAAAGAAAACAAAGACAGACAATTTAATGGTGCGTAAACGAGGTGAAGTGTAAGATCAACCCTTGAGGCTGGTAACTCATAGACAAATAAACACAAAACTATGTCATCCATCTCACCCTCCCTCAACCTCTCCTCCAGACTCTGTCAGTCCTTAGTCACCCATTCATCCCTTTCTCCTCTCCTCCTCCCCTCACTCTCTCTTTCTCAGTCCATACTGTGTCAGTTAGATCTTGTCAGTCAGTCAGACAGACGAGTCTAGTCATTAAAGTAGGACTAATCACATTTGCTACCAATTAAACCCTATCTAACCATGTGGACTCTGTTAGTGGGCCTGCTGCAACACACACACACACACACACACACACACACACACACACACACACACACACACACACACACACACACACACACACACACACACACACACACACACACACACACACACACAGACATACCTCTATGTTGTAGCTATGTGGTTTCTCTGTGTAGCTGGTCTCCAGTTCGTCTCCGTGACTGAGTTGGCTATCGTCCCCGTGTCCTGCCCGCACCTCACAGTGGAACAGCAGGGGGACCAGACAACACACACTGCTAGGACAGCACCTGGGCATGATGGCTCTCTGTCTGTCTGCCTCTCTGTACAGTGTGTCTGTTGGTCTGTCTGTCGCACAATGAAGTCTTCACTTGCAGTTAGCCTGTTAACTACAATTGGGAGACACTACTTTCCATTTTACCTTTCTGGGAACCAGGACAACAGAATCAGACGTTTCTCTGTCAGTCTCTGTCTCGCTCTCTCTGTTTCGTCTCTTTCTGTCAATCTCTCTCTCTCTCAAAATCCTAAACAAGACTACTGAAGTCCTCTCTGCTTTTTAATGCCATCAAACTTCACTTTCTTCTTCGGTGTTCTCTCTCTCTCTGGTGACTGAACAGTCTCACGTTGTGGTGATTATCTCTGTGTTAACTGCTGATCAAAACTGTTTCTACATACTCCCTCTTTTGCTCCGGGCTTTAGGGTTAAGGCACTCCCACTCAGGTGTGTAAGAGGATACACCTTTACCAGGATGACATGCAGATCATCTACCCTTCACTCCCTCTCTTTCTTTAATCTCAACCCGTTCAGCTCTTTCCTTTGCCAAACACTTTTGATTCTCTCTCTCTTTCTCACACACACACACCTTCCCCTTTAAGGTGTGTATTCAGGTAGGAAGTGGGAGGGGAGACCTGAGCTAAAAACAGAACAGGTAGGACCTGTTAGACTGGATACTGTAGATGGGAACACACACACACCCATCTTGTCTCTGGTAGATATTACACTGAACAAAAATATAAACGCAATATAAATGTAAAGTGTGTCAGTTAGATCTTGTCAGTCAGTCAGTCAGTACCTGCAAAACACTAGTATCAACGTCAAGAGTGAAGGCGACTCAAGGATGCTGGCCTTCTAGGCAGAGTGTCACGGCCGTTGTAAGAAGTGGACCAAAGTGCAGCGTGGTAAGCGTACATTTTCCTTTTATTTCAATGTCGCCAACAAAACAAGAAACTAAAGAACAACCGTGAAGCTTACAGGGCATAAGTGCCACTAACAAAAGTCAACTACCCACAACGAAAGGAGGGAAAAAGGGCTACCTATGTATGGTTCCCAATCAGAGACAACGATAGACAGCTGTCCCTGATTGAGAACCATACCCGGCCAAAACATATAACCACAAAATCATAGAAAACAAAACATAGAATGCCCACCCCAAATCACACCCTGACCAAACCAAATAGAGACATAAAAATGCGTGACACAGAGTTGCAAAGAAAAAGCCATATCGCTGTCCAGTGTCTGTGTTCTTTTGCCTATCTTAATCTTTTCTTTTCATTGGCCAGTCTGAGATACAGCTTTTTATTTGCAACTCTGAGTCGCCTCTTCACTGTTGACGTTGAGACTGGTGTTTTGCAGGTACTATTTAATGAAGCTGCCAGTTGAGGACTTGTGAGACGTCTGTTTCTCAAACTAGACACTCTAATGTACTTGTCCTCTTGCTCAGTTGTGAACCGGGGCCTCCCACTCCTCTTTCTATTCTGGTTAGAGCCAGTTTGCACTGTTCTGTGAAGGGAGTAGTACACAGCGTTGTACAAGATCTTCAGTTTCTTGGCAATTTCTAGCATGGAATAGCCTTCATTTCTCAGAACAAGAATAGACTGATGAGTTTCAGAAGAAAGTTCTTTGTTTCTGGCCATTTTGAGCCTGTAATCGAACCCACAAATGCTGATGCTCCAGATACTCAACTAGCCTAAAGAAGATCAGTTTTTATTGTTTCTTTAATCAGAACAACTGTTTTCAGCTGTGCTAACATAATTGCAAAAGGGTTTTCTAATGATCAATTAGCTTTTTAAAATTATAAACTTGGATTAGCTAACACAACGTGCCATTGGAACATAGGAGTGATGGTTGCTGATAATGGGCCTCTGTATGTGTAAGGATCTGGGTGTAGCTGGTGCAGAGGAGTCAGGCACAGGACAGCAGAGATGAGTAACACAAGGAACTTTACTCAAAATATCAAAATACATGAAGTAACACCAGGACCACAAACAACGGACCGAACTTACAATAAACAAACACGCTGTAACGGCTTTCTTCCAGGGGTGAAGGAGAGGACCAAAGTGCAGCGCGGCTAGTGTTCAACATGTTTAATTAAAGAACAAGTGAAACACTACAAACAACATACAAAATAACAAATGTGAAAAAACCGAGACAGACCTATCTGGTGCAGACAAACACAGAGACAGGAAACAATCACCCACAAAATCCCAACACAAAACAAGCCTCCTATATATGATTCTCAATCAGGGACAACGATTACCAGCTGCCTCTGATTGAGAACCATATTAGGCTGGACACAGAAACAGACAAACTAGACACACAACATAGAATTCCCACCCAGCTCACGCCCTGACCAACACTAAACAAGCAAAACACATAATATCTCTGGTCAGGACGTTACACACGCACAAAAACCATGGGGAAAACAGAGGGTTAAACAATGAACATGTAATTGGGGAATTGAAACCAGATGTGTAAAACAAAGACAAAACAAATGGAAAATTAAAAGTGGATCGGCGATGGCTAGAAGGCCGGTGACGTCGACCGACGAACACCGCCCGAACAAGGAGAGGGACCGACTTCGGCGGAAGTCGTGACAGTATGCCTATGTAGATATTCCATAAAAATCTGCAGTTTCCAGCTACAATAGTCATTTACAACATTAACAATGTCTACACTGTATTTCTGATCAATTTGATGTTATTTTAATGGACAAAAAGAATTGACAAAATTCTTTCAAAAACAATAACATTTCTAAGTGACCCCAAACCTTTGAATGGTAGTGTATTTCTGTATTGTTTTAGTGATTCACCATAGTAAAGCCGTAGGCTCAGGTTTTCTGGGTTTCTATATTTTTGGTTGGAGAGGTTTCTCAATTTCTATCTTAGGTTGTTGTATTCTTCATCAAACCATTTGTCATTGTTTGTTCATTGGCTTGCAAGCCTTCCCCTTTTTCCTACAAACATAACGATGGTCATTATGACCAAACAGTTCTATTTTTGTTTCATCAGACCAGAGGACATTTCTCCAAAAAGTGCGATCTTTGTCCCCATGTGCAGTTCCAAACCGTAATCTGGCTTTTTTATGGAGGTTTTGGAGCAGTGGCTTCTTCCTTGCTGAGCGGCCTTTCAGGTTATGTCGATATAGGACTCGTTTTACTGTGGATATAGATACTTTGTACCTGTTTCCTCCAGCATCTTCACAAGGTCCTTTGCTGTTGTTCTGGGATTGATTTGCACTTTTCGCACCAAAACCAAAGTATGTTAATTTCTAGGAGACAGAACGCATCTCCTTCCTGAGCGGGATGACAGCTGCGTGGTCCCATGGTGTTTATACTTGCGTACTATTGTTTGTACAGATGAACGTGGTACCTTCCGGCGTTTGGAAATTGCTTCCAAGGATGAACCAGACATTTGGAGGTCTACAATAATTTTTCTGAGGTCTTGGCTGATTTCTTTTGATTTACACATGATGTCAAGCAAAGAGGCACTGAGTTTGAAGGTAGGCCTTGAAATACATCCACAGGTACACCTCCAATTGCCTCAAATTATGTCAATTAGCCTATCAGAAGCTTCTAAAGCCATGACAGCATTTTCTGGAATTTTCCAAGCTGTTGAAAGGCACAGTCAACTTCATCTGGCTGATCACCTCAATCAGGGCAACTCCATTACAACCATTATACCGAAACAGACAATTGCTATTTTCTGGAGTGCATTAAATCTAAACTGGACATATGTGGTGAGGTCGGCGCAGCCTTTTCAGATCTTAAAAAGGCCTTTGATACTGTGAAGAATAATGCGGTCCCCTTAACCAAACTATCCTCCCGTAATGTGTTGGCTGAAGCCATTAGTTGGATGTATTCCTATCTGACAAATAGAAGCCAAAGGGTTAGTCTGGGGGACACTCAGTCGGACTCCCTTTACTATAACATTGGGGTCCCACAAGGGTCAATATTAGGCACCCTTCTGTTTACCATCTACAGTATATAAATGATCTCCCACTTGCTTGCCCACAAGTTAACATGCAGATGTATGCAGATGATACAGCCCTGTATGTACATTACACTCAAAAAACAGACAAGTTGTTAACAAGTTAACTGAAGCTATGGTACACGTTTCTTAATGGATTGCCTGCATTAAATATTGACAAGACTGTCTGTATCTACTTCTCTAAGAAAACCATTGATTCTTCCCAACGAGCTGTTCTTGTCAATGGGGAGAGTCTGAAAGTTGTGTCTAACTTCAGGTATCTGTGTTATAAACAAGTGAAGAAGGTGGTTAGCAAGTTTGGATTATCCAACTTTAGGTTTGTAAAACCTTTCCTTCCTCTGGAGGCCCCCAAACTATATATGCATGCTATGATCTTCTCACATTTGAGATATTGCCTCACATGCTGGTCACAAGCAGGAGCTACTATTCTGAAACCAATTGAAATACTCTACAAACAAACACTTAAGATGTTTTATAAGAAATCAAACAGTTACCACCATTGTCACATCATTCACAAACATAATTGATTCAGTCTGGACAGCTTTAAGCAGTATGTAGATGGTAGCAAGCCTTGTCTTTAAGATCCTCCACTGCTGGAGGATGGAGGAGGCAGGTGGCAGCGGGAGGAGGAAGGGAACTGGTCTGTCTGCCCAATATAAAGGATCAAAACTGGAGGAGGAATAAAAATAGCATAAATAGGAAAGTATACGAGTTTCATTTGAGGACCAGGATGTTGACAACTGTGCCATACAGATTGCAAAATAGTTGGGAAGAGATTTTTGATGTACCGATTTCATGGTATGAGTTGATATATAAAACAAAGCAAGATTCAAGACTTTGTGCTTTTCAGCTAAAAGTATTAAATAGAATTCTTGCCATCAACAAATGTTGAATATTTGGGGCATAAAATCATCGAAGCTCTGCAGATTTTGTTGTGAGGATACAGAATCAATAGACCTTTTATTTTGGTATTGCCCTCAGGTAGCCTGTTTCTGGTCTCAGGTTCAGGAATGGCTGAAAATGCATAGCATTGATCTAAAATTGACCCTAAGAATAGCACTGTTAGGAGATCTAGAGAGACCGGGTCAGTCATTTACTAATATACTAATACTCTTAGTAAAGTATTTATCTTCAACTCGCAATCTGTGGATTCTATTCGATTAGATAGATCGAAATTGTACGTTAAACATCACAGCATAGTTGAAAGATATGTGTTGCTTAGAAGCCTGAAGTGGGTGGCCAGCAGAGATAGATGGGATGGGCTGAGGGAAGCTGAGGGGTGGGATGTGGAATTGGAGACAAGTGGGAGTGGCGTTGCTGTGCGGGAGATAGAATGATGGCCAAAGATAAATGTTTTTTTTTAAGTTTAAAAAAAACATAATAAAAAGTACATTTGAATGAGACTGAGGGGCAGTGTTTTTACAGCTAATGCTGGTTTGCCTGAGGCTGATGCTGTGCAGGTGTTTGTACACATGTACACACACTCTCATTCAAATAAACGCATACAAGAACACACACATACATGTAATAGTGCCAGACATGCACACAAACATATACAATTGGCTTTAGTTCATTCTCTTGGTTGTTGGTGCATTGGGCGGTTCTTTGGGTTGGGGAATGGAATTCATTGTATTTTTTATTTTCATTTTTCTTCTCAAGGTGGGGGGGGGGCTGTGGGAGGGGTCTCGAATGTTTGAGGGACAGCTATTGGGGAACTGCGGGGGGATCTTGGATGGTTCTGGTTCACGTTTTTTGGCCTGGTGGGAGATCTGTCAACGTGCCCTTGAGCAGAGCATTGACCCTGGATGCTTCTGTGTGTCGCTCTGAATGGGAATCTGTTGGATGACCGGTATGATGTAGTTGTTGAGCGGCTTCACTGCAAGTGTATTGTATGTTTCGGATATTCAATTTAAAAAAAAAATATATACAGTGGGGAGAACAAGTATTTGATACACTGCCGATTTTGCAGGTTTTCCTACTTACAAAGCATGTAGAGGTCTGTAATTTCTATCATGGGTACACTTCAACTATGAGAGACGGAATCTAAAACAAAAATCCAGAAAATCACATTGTATGATTTTTAAGTAATTAATTTGCATTTTATTGCATGACATAAGTATTTGATACATCAGAAAAGCAGATCTTAATATTTGGTACAGAAACCTTTGTTTGCAATTACAGAGATCATACGTTTCCTGTAGTTCTTGACCAGGTTTGCACACACTGCAGCAGGGATTTTGGCCCACTCCTCCATACAGATCTTCTCCAGATCCTTCAGGTTTCGGGGCTGTCGCTGGGCAATACGGACTTTCAGCTCCCTCCAAAGATTTTCTATTGGGTTCAGGTCTGGAGACTGGCTAGGCCACTCCAGGACCTTGAGATGCTTCTTACGGCGCCACTCCTTAGTTGCCCTGGCTGTGTGTTTCGGGTCGTTGTCATGCTGGAAGACCCAGCCACGACCCATCTTCAATGCTCTTACTGAGGGAAGGAGGTTGTTGGCCAAGATCTCGCGATACATGGCCCCATCCATCCTCCCCTCAATACGGTGCAGTCATCCTGTACCCTTTGCAGAAAAGCATCCCCAAAGAATGATGTTTCCACCTCCATGCTTCACGGTTGGGATGGTGTTCTTGGGGTTGTACTCATCCTTCTTCTTCCTCCAAACACGGCGAGTGGAGTTTAGACCAAAAAGCTCTATTTTTGTCTCATCAGACCACATGATCTTCTCCCATTCCTCCTCTGGATCATCCAGATGGTCATTGGCAAACTTCAGACGGGCCTGGACATGCGCTGGCTTGAGCAGGTGGACCTTGCGTGCGCTGCAGGATTTAAATCCATGACGGTGTAGTGTGTTACTAATGGTTTTCTTTGAGACTGTGGTCCCAGCTCTCTCCAGGTCATTGACCAGGTCCTGCCGTGTAGTTCTGGGCTGATAACTCACCTTCCTCATGATCATTGATGCCCCACGAGGTGAGATCTTGCATGGAGCCCCAGACCGAGGGTGATTGACCGTCATCTTGAACTTCTTCCATTTTCTAATAATTGCGCCAACAGTTGTTGCCTTCTCACCAAGCTGCTTGCCTATTGTCCTGTAGCCCATCCCAGCCTGTTGCATGTCTACAATTTTATCCCTGATGTCCTTATACAGCTCTCTGGTCTTGGCCATTGTGGAGAGGTTGGACTCTGTTTGATTGAGTGTGTGGACAGGTGTCTTTTATACAGGTAACGAGTTCAAACAGGTGCAGTTAATACAGGTAATGAGTGGAGAACAGGAGGGCTTCTTAAAGAAAAACTAACAGGTCTGTGAGAGCCGGAATTCTTACTGGTTGGTAGGTGATCAAATACTTATGTCATGCAATAAAATGCAAATTAATTACTTAAAAATCATACAATGTGATTTTCTGGATTTTTGTTTTAGATTCCGTCTCTCACAGTTGAAGTGTACCTATGATAAAAATTACAGACCTCTACATGCTTTGTAAGTAGGAAAACCTGCAAAATCGGCAGTGTATCAAATACTTGTTCTCCCCACTGTATATATATATAATAAAAAAAGATCCTCCACTGCTATGTCGGCAGATCAGGCTCCAGGAAAGCCCCTCCAGGATAACAAGGGCAGTAACTAGAGGGGATTGCGTTGTCCCCTTTCGACACAGTAAACTTGGTCAATCTGCCTTCTCTGTTAGAGCTGAAACTGCACTGATTATTGTACTTTTACATTTAAATTGAAAACATGGCTGAAATCTATCCAAACCTGTACACACGAGTTATATGTGGCTCTTCGTATGTAAGATGACAGTTGATGATAGTGTTTTTTTTTACGAATACGTTGTTGTTCTAATTATACTGTATTGGATGTAATGTATTTGTATTGTGGCTGTGTAATTGTCCTTACCTGCCCTGGGACTACGGTGCAAATTAGCTTTTGGCTAACCCCGGCACATTTACATGGATGTTACATTATTGTAATATTGATCTTGATTAATGTGCACTGTCCCTATAAATAAATAAATATGCCTTCTCCCCCCCCCCCCCCCCCACACTTTTTCTCTCTCCCACTCTCACTCCTTCTGTCCTTCTTTCTATAGCTTTCTATCATGTCAATCTTTCCTTCTCTTGTTGTTCTCGCCCCTTTCCTCTCTCGTTCACTCCATCACTCTCTCTTTCCATCTGGAAATCCACCTGTCTCTCTCCTTGTCTTAATAACACACTACCCCCCTTTCACTCCCCTTCATCTCCCTGTCTCTCTTTATCTCTTACACAACCTAAAGATAATCTCTCTTTAGCGAATCCACTTAAATAAACATGTTCACTTAGTGATGCATTGCTGTCAATGGGAGACTAAGTGAAAAGTGTACTTAAGTAGAGGTTAGGTTAGAAGACAGGATCCACTTTTCTAAAGGGAACTGATTTGGAATAAGACTGCACCTACTCCTCTTCTCCTGAAGAGGGCAGCAGAGCCAATGGACTAACATAGAACCTTATAAGGCTCTGGGCTGATGGTGGCAGAGAGAAAACGAGGGCTAGAGAGAGGGAGGGAGAAGAAGAGAAAGGAGAAGAGAGAGTGGTGCAGTCATTTGTAAATGTCAGATACACCATCACTTTAACCCTTCACACACACACACACACACACACACACACACACACACACACACACACACACACACACACACACACACACACACACACACACACACACACACACACACACACACACACACACACACACACACAATCACACAATCACACACACAGTGAAGAGGTCCATGACCATCCGATGGCACGCCGAGTTGCCATGGTGACAAGAGAACTTCAATGTTAGCCCACGTCTGGGCTTACGCACACACACACACACACCTGTTCACCTTCTGTCCACCTTACCTAGTAAAAATATTCCTCACTCACAATTGAAAAGGAAATGATTGTTTCCTGTGCCATTTTTAGGTTTTGGTTTAACACACTTAGAAGTACTGTGTGTTTGTGCGTGCTCCTGTGTGTGTGTGTGTGTGTGTGTGCTCCTACGTGTGTGTGTGTGTTCCTGTGTGTGTGTTTATGTGTGTGTGTGTGTGTGTGTGTGTGTGTGTGTGTGTGTGTGTGTGTGTGTGTGTGTGTGTGTGTGTGTGTGTTTGTGGAGAACTTGACATTGGCATTCTACAAATGGCCCAATTCATTCGTCTCTTTTCAGAGAAAACAAACAAACACACACTCACACACACCTTGCGTAGGAGGAAACTGCGCTATGGTGACCACATCCTCTCATATAGCTGTAGTTTTATTAATAGACACAGGACAAACGAGCACAAGAGATACGCAGAGAGCATACACACACACATACACACGCAAACATGCGAATACACTGAAGCATGCGTATAACATAATTCGACCATGTTCTTTTTAAATGGGTACCTATAATGATTCCAATGGACATATTTGTACACAAACATACACAGAGAGAGGGAAAGAGAGAGATTGAGAGAACAACAATACAATTATATAGGGGAAGTTTGACGGAGGGAGTGGCGTGTGTGTTAATCTGCCCGGCCATTTGCATTAAGCAATGTTCACATCGGCGAAACTGTGTGTGTGTTTGTGTGTGTGTGTGTGGCGCGTTTTTGTGGTGCGTGGCAGAGCCACAGTCTGAAAGTCCAAAGGTAGATGAACATTAGACTGCTCAATAAGACATGGCTGTAGACTGCTATAAAGGCTGTAAAACCAGAGAGGACTGCA
This sequence comes from Salvelinus alpinus, assembly GCF_045679555.1. NCBI lineage: Eukaryota > Metazoa > Chordata > Actinopteri > Salmoniformes > Salmonidae > Salvelinus > Salvelinus alpinus. The sequence continues at coordinate 48,296,292 of NC_092096.1, read as the reverse complement.
GAACACACAAACGCACGCACACACTTCACACATGCTTAGACACACACACACGCACACACACACACACGCACACACTTCACACATGCACACACACACCCGCCCTACACGGCTTTATTGCTAAGAAAATGCTAGATATAGGTTGGGCGGATACGGTGGGCGGAGAATGAGGGAGATAGAATGAAAGGGTTGGAAAAAGAGAGAGAGCGAAATCACCGAGAAGGGCAAGATAGAGGGAGTTAGAGAAGAAGGAAGGGGAGGAGGGAGCGAGAGATATCTAGGAGAGTTCTCCCTGGGTGCTGCGTGATGTGGATGTGAATGAAGATCTGATACAGTTTAACTGGTGCAGAGGTATGACCTGATATACACACTCATGCTGAAACACACACGAACACGCACGCACACATCCTTTTACAATCGGTATAGTGGTGTGGTTTGTAACACACACACACACACACACACACACACACACACACACACACACACACACACACACACACACACACACACACACACACACACACACACACACACACACAATGAAACACATACACACACACACTTCAGTCACGACAGCCTCCTCGACCCTGAGAGCGCTGTTAGTTGTGTCATCGCCACAGGAGACGTGATTTCCGTGGCAACAGGAGGGGGAGGCTCTTCTCTTACCTCACCCGTCAGTGTTAACACCTTAGTATCCTCCCTCCCTCCCCTCTACCTCACTCCCTCCCTCTCATAATCAAGGTATTTTATCATTACAGTGTTTAAAAAATATATATAATTCTCTCCCTTTTTCTCCTCAATTGGTAGTTACAGTCTTGTCCCATTGCTGCAACTCTAGTATGGACTCAGGAGAGGCAAAGGTCAAGAGCCATGCGTCCTCCGAAACACGACCCGCCAAGCCACACTGCTTCTTGACACACTGCTCACTTAACCCGGAAGTTAGCCGCACCAATGTATCGGAGGAAACACAGTACACCTGGCAACCGTGTCAGCATGCATGTACCCAGCCCACCACAGGAGTTGCTAGAGCGCGATGGGACAAGGACATCCCGGCCAGCCAAACCCTCCCCTCACCCGAATGACGCTAAGCCAATTGTGCGCCGCCACATGGGTCTCCCGGTCGCGGCCGGCTGCGAAACAGCCCGGTATCGAACCCGGATCTGTAGTGATGCCGCTAGCACTGCGATGCAGTGCCTTAGACCGCTGCGCCACTCGGGAGGCCCTATCATTACAGTTCTATACAGTATGTATTAGGTTGGGAAACCTAGATTTTTGCAGTTCAAGCAAACATTCAGTCACCCTATAAGCCCATTCACAGTCAAGGTACATTAGGCTATGGCTATACATCTACACCCAAAATCACCGGTTCTTTATCCTCTACTCCTCTCTACCTCTCCATCTCTCCTCTCCTCTCTACTAACGTATGGGCATTTCCAGGTAAAAGGCCCCATGAGCACTAACGTGATGTTCAAAGGAGCACATCAAGTTAGGTGTCAAATGAAAAAGGGTCTATATATATTTTTTAAATTAAGGCATATATAAAAATGTCAAACATTGTCCATCCAAGTAGGAATATGGCTTTGATTTCTAGTCAAACAAATGGAAAATGGGTCTTAGAATTTTTTTTTTAGCAGAAAAAGTCTTAAAAGGCATTATAAATAAATAAATATATAATATAAATACATTTAAAAAACAATAGTGTTGAAGTAACCCTGCCAACTCATATCAACATTTATATTTTGTTTTGCAGAAATTATTTGCACTGTAAGTTTAAGAAATATTCCCTAGTGTCATTCTGTTACCAAAAACCCACATATCTTTAAGATATACTTGTCACGATCGCTGTCGTCGTGGAAATGACCGGACCAAGGTGCAGCATGGTGAGCGTACATTTCTTTATTTATAAATGTCGCCATACAAAACAAAGAATAATGCCACTAACAAAGGCAAGTACCCACCAAAAACCAAAATAAAAAAGGCTGCCTAAGTATGATTCCAAATCAGAGACAACGATAGACAGCTGTCCCTGATTGAGAACCATACCCGGCCAAAACATAGAAACAAAGACCATAGAGTTTCCCACCCGAGTCACACCCTGACCAACCAAACATAGAGAATAAAAAGATCTCTACGGTCAGGGCGTGACAATACTCTAATTTCTGACAGCGCTCTCAGGGATAATGAAAGTTCACATAAGTTACATGTAAAGGTAGACCTACCAATTTGTTATAGTGTTTTCAAACAACAACTTGGTTTATAAGTGATAAAAACACTTCATTCTGTTACCAAATCGGTAACAGAATGACCAAAAAATCTGTAACAGAATGACTGCAACTGAATTGGCTAGAATGGGAAACCATAGTAGCCACAAACCACAGTTGGGTCACCTAACATACAGATACACACACACACAAAGACGGAAGGTAATTTAGGCTGACAGGATGAGACAGTGATTTGACGCCTAACATCAGCTCATAACGGTTTTCTTTCTCTTTCTGTTGCGTGGTGGTCAAAGCAAGAGTTCAAAAATATTCTGGACAACCCCTCCATCTCTCTCTCTTCTATCTCTCTCTCCAGTTAGTGTCACCTCTCCCGGATCTTACTGACACCTACCCATGAGCCCCGTCTCTTTCCATTTACTGTAACCAGCCCCCTCACCCCCTGAGCACTGACCGACACTGGACATCCATGGACGTTGAAAAATAGTTGAAATTTGGTCAGTCCAAATCTGAACCAACCATAGACGTCTGTTCCACAAGTTTGGACGGCACAGTACAGTAAATTACAGTAGAGCCCAGTACAGTAAAGAAAAGTAGAGTAGAGTATAGGTCAGTACATTACAGTACTATACTGTACAGTAGAGTTTAGTACATTACAGTACAGTAGAGCACATTAGAGTATAATTTATTATTTAATTTAATTTGAATAATAGCCAGCGTAAATTAATTATAGCCCGACCTATACAATACAGTTTTTTGGGGTCCGATAACGATTCATATTTTTGGGGGGACAAAACTTACCGATACTGACATATCTGTCTATACACTGTTTGACAGAGGGAAAATTATAATGTTTCATTTTCCACACAGTGTTCTTATAAATTGCCATCCAAAAGAGATATTGTCCAAGAAATATACTTCAAATGTTGATTTCTTACATTGTTTCAATAATGACACATCATGTCACGTCCTGACCATAGAGAGCCTTTGTTTTTCTATGGTATAGTAGGTCAGGGCGTGACTGGGGGGTTTTCTAGTTATTATTTTCTATGTGGGGTTCTAGTTTAGTTTTTCTATGTTGGTGGTTGGTATGATTCCCAATTAGAGGCAGCTGGCTATCGTTGTCTCTAATTGGGGATCATATTTAAGTAGCATTTTTCCCACCTGTGTTTATGGGATATTGTTTTGAGTTAGTGCACGTAGCACCTCTGTAGTCACGGTTCGTTGTTAGTTTATTGTTTTGTTTTGCTAAGTTTCACTTTCTAATAAATGATGCGGAACTCAACATCCGCTGCGCCTTGGTCCGATAATTATTCCAGCGAACGTGACACATCATGAGAATGGTGTGTTACCCTTTTTTCATCCTTTTAATTGAATATCAGTTATCGTGGAATTATCGTCCGATACCGATATATTTTCTAAAATGCCAATATTGGACGATAATATCGGTGAACCAATATATCGGTCGGGCTCTAAGAATAATACTGAAACATGCAAAGGATGATATTACATTTTTCTACCTTTGTGTACCTATTCAGGATGTATTGCCATAAAGAGAACGACATTCATAATTATACACTTCTGTATAGTACAGATCAGGGACCCATGATGCCATTCTTTTACCATCATTCTGTGTAAATCCACTTCACTTACTGTAGTTCAATAACCTAAATTTAAAAAACTCAAGGTGTCATGGCTGACATCCCATTCTTTCTGCAGAGTTTTGGGAAAACCTGGTCACATAAAAAAACGTTTCTTTACCGTCATTCTGTACCAACATGTTTTACACCGTTCTTTAAGTAAAAGTGTTTTTGTCTCAGCATCATTCCGTTAACGTGGAATTCCCCATATTCAGACATGACACATTTTCCAAGAGACACAATGACCCATTGAAATAAGTAACGTGTTCGAGTGTGTGTGTGTGCGTGTGTGTGTTTCTACCTATAAAAGAGAGGTGCAGTGCTCCTTTACAAGCGTTGAAATCAGGTCAACAGAATTGAGGGCAGAAGGTAATTTGTCTCCCGCCTCTCCCGTCCTTGGCCTCACAAACACTAGCATTGGCCTTGACACTAAAGGCATGCACTAAAATAATTTATATCTCTCTAAAAGAAAATAGCAGGGGTCATAAATTTCAGGGTCCATCGCAGAGGTCATCAAGCCATATCTATCTGTATTCTGTAAGGGCCATTGCAGAGCTTGTATTGTCACCTCACCTGTCAATCGCTAACACCAAACTACCTTTTGGGAATCTGTATCTCTACAGCTACAACCTTTAATTTTTTTTATTTAACTTTTATTTAACTAGGCAAGTCAGTTAAGGACAAATTCTTACTTGACGGCCTACCTTATCCTATAGCTATCTCCTATAGTTCACCAAGGTTCACTTTTGGGGCTATTTGGTTCCATTACACCAGGCAAAGCTCAACCAAGGGCAGCTTATGTACTGTATTTGAAAGAAAACAAATAGTATTTGAACCCAGTTCTGGAATCTACATGTGAAATTCAATAGTTTACATCAAGTCCATCCAGACAAACAAGTCAATCAACCAGGTATGATACGTATTGCAAGCCATCAGACAACACACAAAGAGAGATTGGATGACCAACGTCCAATAGAGAGGATCCCTCACATGAAATACAGTATGCACTGATATGAACTACAGAAAGGACTAATTGCTTTAGAAAACTATCTGAATCAACAAATATCAATGAGGGTAGGGAATATGAAATTCTATCTTTTCATAGAAAATCAATGAGGATAGCAAAAACAAAAGATAGGGAGATAGAGGGATGAGTAACTAGGCCACATTGTCTCTCTCCTCTCTTCTTCTTTCTAAATGACCATCATTACATTTCATTCCACTGTCCCTGATCAATACACTTCTCTTCCCCTGCTCTCCCTCCTTTCTTCATAATTTCCTCTCTCTCTCTCTCTCTTTCTCATCCTGTCTTTTCCGCATCGATAGGTTTCATAATGTGATGGATGGACAGGACGTCGCAACCGGCTCCAGCCAGACCATAATGATCAGCACTGTCGCCATCGGCAAGACCAAAGTCATCTACATCTTACAGGCCGGGATTCAATCCGGTCACACTTTTTCTTTCTCGGCTATGCGCCATTTAAAGGTAATTTCCGATTAAGCAGACATATGCAGCGTTTACGTGAATGCGGTCGACATTACCTTTAAAAAATGCTTAGGTGACAAGTGCAATCGGATTGAATCCCTACTTTACTATTGTCTGGAGGACGCAACAATATGACCTTAACTATGCAGATGATAGATGGAAAGATCACTAGTTTCAATAACTAGGGGCCTGAGTTTGACTCAAGGTCTTACCGATGCTAGAACAGAGGAAATGCAATAGATATTACATATTTGTTATAACTCTGTGTAAATGTTGTTGAAATGCAGTTGATACAGAAATAACTGAGTATGATGTAGTAGGCTACTGTTGAAATGGTTGCAAAAGTTAGAACATAGTTGTTACAAAACCTCTGTGTGTGTGTGTGTGTGTGTGTGTGTCTGAGGGTGCCATGCGTGGGTGTGAGTGGTACTCTCTCCCATCTCCCATGCAAATGAAGTTGAACTTGTCCTGCTCTCCTTCTCTCCTCTTCTCCCCCTCATCCCTCTCTCCTCTCACCCACTCTTTCCACCTCTCTACTTTCTGTATGCAGAATTCACTCTCTTTTTCTACTTTGGTAGCACCACTCTCACACACTCTTCTCTCACGACACATCCGTTTTCTACCGTCAGCTTTCTCTCTCTCGTTCTCTCTCTCTCTCTCTCTCTCTAGCTGTACTCCAGCGTTACATAATAACATAAGATTATTTGCTAAAGCTTACTGAACATGTAGGCCTAAGTTACAATGAAAGTGTCTGCTAAATGACAGACTGCTAAATGACATTACGCATATTGCTTTATTACAGTAGAGAAAAACCCCACTCACTGAGCCAGGCCTCTCCCTTTATCTCTCTGAAAATAACAGGCTCATTTGCATACGTGTCACAACCGGGTCAGCCGGCCTATTGTTCGATTGCTTGTTACGTTGAACATGCAAAGTGACCAGACATCAGAGGAGCTCATTTACAAGTCAAATATCAATCGGAGAAGGTTGAATAAAGTAGCAACAGGTAGGGTTAGCATAGAGATGAACACACACACACAGGCTTGCAAACACACATGCATTGATACACACACAGACATGCACACACACCATTAACATTTGAATTGTTGTTGATCCAAGGCACACAATATTTGTCCAAACAAAACTAGGTTCTAAAATTAGACCTCATATGGGACTTCTAAAAATGGAGTCACAGAGGAGGCAACTTTAAGTGGTTGTGTGTGTGTGGTTTAGTGTGTGTGTGTGTGTGTGTGGTTTAGTGTGAGTGTGTGTGTGTGTGTGTGTGTGTGCGTGCGTGCGTGTGTGCGTGCGTGTGTGCGTGTGTGCGTGTGTGTGTGGTTGTAGGAAAAACTGACATTTCTATGGCTGAGTGTATTTATAACTCTGAAAGTATACAAAGATTGGGTTATTGTAAGACTTAGCTGGAGAGGAGTTGGGCTGTGTGTGTGTGTATGCGTGTGGTGTACGAACTGAAATTAAAGTAATTAATGCTCTCTCTCTCTCTCATGTATGAAATCTGGTGTTCAGTTAGTCCAGTTCAGTGCCAGTGTGGCAACATCGTGCTCTCCACGCCCCCTCAGCCTGTTGCATAAGGGCCACAGAGGCACACATAAGCATGCACACACACACATACACACACACATTTCTATGCATGCACTCACCTACACACACAAACAAACTGTGTGTGTGCGTGTGCGTGTGTTTGTGTGAAACTGGCAACCAACAGCTTGTAACACAGCAGGCCTGTACACTCACGTTGACAGACTTAGAGATGCGGACTGCCAGGGAAAGAGAGAGGGATGAAGAGAGAGGAGGGATAGTGAGGAAGAGAAAAAGAGAGAGAGGGAGAGAGAGAGAGAGAGAGAGAGAGAGAGAGAGAGAGAGAGAGAGAGAGAGAGAGAGAGAGAGAGAGAGAGAGAGAGAGAGAGAGAGAGAGAGAGAGAGGGAGAGAGAGAGAGAGAGACTGTGTACTGTACAGACTCAGTGAGCATAGCCTTGCTATTGAGAAAGGTTTCCGTAGACCACTGCCCACAAAATGAGGTGGATACTGAGCTGCACTTCCTAACCTCCTGCCAAATGTATGACCATATTAAAGACATATTAAAGGCATTTCCCTCAGATTACACAGACATACAAAGAATTAAAAATCTTTTTTTTATTTTTATAAACTCACATATTTATTTGGTGAAATACACAGTGTGCAATCACAAAAGCAATATTTGTGACCTGTTGTCACAAGAAAAGGACAGTAAGTGAAGAACAAACACCATTGTAAATACAACCCATATTTATGTTTATTTATTTTCACTTTTGTACTTTAACTGTTTGCACATTGTTACAACAATGTACATAGCCATATTATGGCATTTGACATTTCTCTATTCCTTTGAAACGTTTGTGAGTGTAATGTTTATCAAATCAAATCAAACTTTTTTTGTCACATGTGCCGAGTACAACAAGTCTAGACCTTAACGTGCAGTTCAAGAGAGTTTACTGTTAATTTCTGATGGTTTATTCCACATTTATTTACTATCTATTTCACTTGCTTTGGCTTTGGCAATGTATACATATGTTTCCCATGCCAATAAAGCCCTTTGAATTGAACTGAGAGAGATAAATTTACATGTCTTACTGCATTGTCCTGTTAATTGTTATTACTCATTGAATATTATAATTTTTGCTATTATTATTATTATAATTATCTGTGTCATCATTGATTTGATACGTGTCTATATGTTTGCTTTGGCAATGTATGTGGTAACATTTTCCATTATAATAAAGCTTATTTATTTTTTCAGAGAGAGAGAGAGAAGAAATACCACCATGCTTAATGGCTCCCATTTTACCCCAGTGCGCTCAAATGTGTGGCATAGAGAGAAGGTTGTCTTGTGTGAGTGAGTGAGTGTTTGTGTGTGTGTGTCTGTGTGTGTGTGTGTGTGTGTGTGTGTGTGTGTGTGTGTGTGTGTGTGTGTGTGTGTGTGTGTGTGTGTGTGTGTGTTTGTGTGTGTGTCGGTGTGTGTGTGTCTGTGTGTGTCTGTGTGTGTGTGTGTGTGTGTGTGTGTGTGTGTGTGTGTGTGTGTGTGTGTGTGTGTGTGTGTGTGTGTGTGTGTGTGTGTGTGTGTGTGTGTGTGTGTGTGTGTGTGTGTAAGATCTATAAAGGTGGCACCGACGATGGTTGTCCTGTTGCTAGCTCCTAGCCAACTTTGCAGTCTTTTGTTTATTTTACTGCTATTTTTTACTCTATTTGCTCAGAATGTTTCTGGTATTATTTCCTATGACCGACAAGCACGTCTGGACATCAGATCGGCGGTTACTCACCACCAATCCGACTTTCCGGACCCGGATTCTTTGTTTGGATTATCCGCAGCAGTTCCACTCATTACGGGAGCTCTTCCAAAACATCGCTGGAGAAAAGGAAGGAGAGCTGGCGTTCTAGTCAGACTAAAAAGAACGGCAAACCACCCACCGCTTCCGAGTATATTACTTGCTAATGTATAGTCTCTGGTCAATAAAGTAGACAAGCTCAGAGCGAGAATTTCCTACCAGAGGGATACCAGAGACTGTAATATAATCTGTCTGTCTTAAATTTGGCTCATTGTGGACGTGCTGGATCTGGCTATACAGCCTGCAGGGTTTTCCATACATCGGGCAGACAAGAAAAAACTTTGCAGCAAGAAAATATGTTTTATGATCAACAACTCATGGTGTGATTGTAGTAATGGACAACACCTTAGGACTTTTTACTCTCCCAATGTGGAAAACCTTACGATCAAATGCAGACCCCATTATCTCCCAAGATAATTTTCATCGCTTTGTATCACGGCTGTGTACATCCCCCCCTAAGCCGACATCACACTGGCACTCAAGGAATTAGACGGGACTTGAACAAACTGGAGACAGCACATCTTGAGGCTGCATTCATTGTGTGGCCGGGGACTTTAATAAAGGAAATCTGAGAAAATTCCACCAACATATCTCCTGCCTAACTCGCGGGAAAAATATGCTGGATCATTGTTATTCTCCATTACAAGATGGATTCAAATCCCCCCCCTGCTCGGCAAATCAGACCACGCTTCTATTCTGCTTGTACCAGGCAAAAATTAAAGCAGAAAGTACCCGTGGTAAGATCTGTTCAACGCTGTTCTGACCAATCAGAATCTAGGCTACAAGACAGCTTTGATTATTTGGATTGGGAAATGTTCCGTGTCGCCTCTGACATTAACAACAACAAGTATACAGACTCAGTCATAGGGTTCATCAGGAAATGCAGCTACCACCTCCGGAAATCAATCAAAGACTCAAAAAGACAGTACGGGGACAAAGTAGAATCGCATTTCAACGACTCGGATGCAATACGCATGTGGCAAGAACTACAAACCATCACAGACTACCAAAGCAAAATTAGTTACGCAGTGAACACCGATGCCTCTTTCCCAGACAAGCTAAACATTTTCTATGCTCGCTTCGAGGTAATCAACACCGATCCTTCTACAAGGGCCCCTGCTCTGGCCGACGTGAGTAAGACCTTCAACCTTGTGAGTACTCGCAAAGTAGTCGGCCCAGAGGGTATCCCTGGCCGTGTCTTCATAGCATGTGCAGACAGGCTGGCTGGAGTCTTCACGGACATATTCAACCTCTCTCTATCTCATTCTGTGATCCCCAAATGGTTCAATATGTCCACCATTGTGCCTGTACCCAAGCAAACTAAGGTAACCTGCCTAAATGGCGCGAAGAACATGACTGACGTTTCACATTCTCACAATCAATTGTGCTTTTTTGTTTAGTTTTTTTTGCATTTTGTGTAACTTATTTTTTAAATTATTGTGTAGATAATGTTGCTGCTACCGTCTCTTATGACCGAAAATAACTTCTCGACAAAGAGATTACTCAAAACCGGACTGAAATAAATGTTTTCCTTTATCAAGTCCGACGGGAAGGATATCCTGCTTTCACTAGAACAGGCCCAGATCCACGCCTTTTGCGTGAAGAAAAGATGCCGAAAAAGGGGCCGAGGATCGGGCATCCTTCTGAAAATCCGAAGGCGAGCGAGTAAACTCTCACTGCCTTCCATTTTTCTTGCTAACGTGCAATCATTGGACAATAAAATGGACGACCTACGATTAAGATTGGGCGGCAGGTAGCCTAGTGGTCAGAGCGTTGGACTAGTAACCGAAAGGTTGCAAAATCGAATCCCCGAGCTGACAAGGTTAAAATCTGTTGTTCTGCCCCTGAACAAGGCAGTTAACCCACTGTTCCTAGGCCGTCATTGAAAATAAGAATTTGTTCTTAGCTGACTTGCCTAGTAAAATAAAAAAAGATTATACTACCAACGGGACATTAAAAACTGTAACATCTCATGTTTCACCGAGACGTGGCTGAACGAAGATACGGACAATATAGAGCGGGCAGGATTTTCCATGCACCGGCAGAACAGAGAGGCTACCTCTGGTAAGGTGGGGGAGTGTGTCTTTTAGTCAATAACAGCTGGTGCGCGATGTCTAATATTACAGAAGTCTCGAGGTATTGCTCGCCTGAGGTAGAGTACCATATAATAAGCTGTAGACCGCACTATCTACCAAGAGAGTTCTCATCTGTATTATTCTTAGCCGTCTATTTACCACCACAAAACGATGCTGGCACTAAGACCGCTCTCAACAAACTCTATAAGGCCATTAGCAAAAAAGAAAATGCTCACCCAGAAGCGGTGCTCCTAGTACCCGGGGACATTAATGCAGGCAAACTTACATCAGTTTTACAACATTTTTACCAGCATGTCACATGTGCAACCAGGGAAAACAAATCCTAGACCACCTTAACTCCACACACAGAGATGCATACAAAGCTCTCCCCCGTCCACCATTTGGCAAATCTGACCATAATTATATCCTCCTGATTCCTGCTTACAAGCAAAAACTAAAGTAGGAAGTACCAGTGACTCGCGCAATACGGAAGTGGTCAGATGACGCGGATGCTACACTACAAGACTGTTTTGCTAGCACAGACTGGAATATGTTCCGGGATTCATCCAATGGCATTGAGGAATGCACCACCTCAGTCATCGGCTTCATCAATAAGTGCATCGATGACGTCGTCCCCACAGTGACTGTACGTACATATCCCAATCAGAAGCCATGGATTACAGGCAACATCCGCATCGATCTAAAGGCTATACCTGCCGCTTTCAAGGATCGGGAGACTAAGCCGGACACTTATAAGGAATCCCGCTACGCCCTCAGACGAACCATCAAACAAGCAAAGCGTCAATACAGGATTAAGATTGAATCCTACTACACCGGCTCTGACGTTTGTCGGATTTGGCAGGGCTGGCAAACTATTACGGACTACAAAGGGAAACCCAGACACGAGCTGCCCAGTGACGCGAACCTACCAGACGAGCTAAATGCCTTTTATGCTCGCTTCGAGGCAAGCAACACCGAAGCATGCACGAGAGCACCAGCTGTTCTGGATGACTGTGTGATAACGCTCTCCGTAGCCGATGTGAACAAAACCTTTAAACAGGTCAACATTCACAAAGCCGCCGGGCCAGACGGATTACCAGGACGTGTACTCAAAGCATGTGCGGACCCACTGTCAAGTGTCTTCACTGACATTTTCAACCTCTCCCTGACCGAGTCTGTAATACCTACATGTTTCAAGCAGACCACCATAGTCCCTGTGTCCAAGGAAGCGAAGGTAACCTGCCTAAATGATTACTGCCCCGTAGCACTCACGTCGGTAGCCATGAAGTGCTTTGAAGGGCATGGCTCACATCAACAGCACCCTCCCGGACACCCTAGACCCATCCCAATTTGCATACCGCCCCAACAGATCCACAGATGACACAATCGCACTTCACACTGCCCTTTCTCACCTGGACAAAAGGAACACCTGTGTGAGAATGCTGTTCATTGACTACAGCTCAGTGTTCAACACCAAAGTGCCCACGAAGTTCATCACTAAGCTAAGGACTCTGGGACTAAACACCTCCCTCTGCAACTGGATCCTGGACTTCCTGACAGGCCACCCCCAGGAGGTAAGAGTAGGCAGCAATACGTCTGCCATGCTGATCCTTAACACTGGGGCCCCTCAGGGGTGTGTACTTAGTCCCCTCCTGTATTCCCTGTTCACCCACAACTGCGTGGCCAAACACGACTCCAAAACCATCATTAAGTTTGCTGACGACACAACAGTTGTAGGCCTAATCACCGACAATGATGAGACGGCCTATAGGGAGGAGATCAGAGAACTGGCAGTGTGGTGCCAATCCCTAAATGTGAGCAAGACAAAGGAGCTGATCGTGGGCTACAGGAAAAGGCGGGCCAAACAGGCCCACATTAACATCGACGGGGCTGTAGTGGAGCGGGTCGAGAGCTTCAAGTTCCTTGGTGTCCACATCACCAACGAACTATCACGGTCCAAACATACCAAGACAGTCGTGAAGAGGGCACGACAAAACCTTTCCCCCTCAGGAGATTGAAAAGATTTGGCATGGGTCCCCAGATCCTCAAAAGGTTCTACAGCTGCACCAACGAGAGCATCCTGACTGGTTGTATCACCGCCTGGTATGGCAACTGCTCTGCATCTGACCGTAAGGCGCTCCAGAGGGTAGTGTGAACGGCCCAATACATCACTGGGGCCAAGCTTCCTGCCATCCAGGACCTATATAATAGGCAGTGTCAGAGGAAGGCCTATAAAATTGTCAGAGTCTCCAGTCACCCAAGTTATAGACTGTTTTCTCTGCTACCGTACGGAAAGCGGTACCGGAGCACCAAGTCTAGGACCAAAAGGCTTCTCAAGAGCTTCTACCCCCAAGCCATAAGACTGCTGAACAATTCATAAAATCGCCACCGGACAATTTACATTGACACCCCTCCCTTCCCTTTTGTACACTCGCTGTTTGTTTGTTACCTATGCATAGTCACTTCGCTCCCACCTACATGTACAGATTACCTCAACTAGCCTGTACCCCCGCACACTGACTCGGTACCGGTGCCCCCTTTATAAAGCTTCGTTATTGTTATTCTTATTGTGTTTTTCTTATTGTGTATTCTTATTGTGTTTTTATTTTTGTCTATATTTTCTTCTTCTTGAACTGCACTGTTGGTTAAGGGCTTGTAAGTCTTGTGTTGTATTTGGCGAATGTGACAAATACAATTTGATTTGATTTTATAAATGACTATCGCCCTGTTGCACTCACTTCTGTCATCATGAAGTGCTTTGAAATGCTGGTCAAGGACCACATCAGCTCCACCTTACCTGACACGTTGTACGCACTCCAATTTGCTTACTGATCCAACAGATCCATGGATGACGCAATCCGCCATTGCTCTACACACTGCCCTATCCCACCTGGACAAGAGGAACACGAATGTGAGAATGCAGTTCATCGACTACAGCTCAGCGTTCAACAACATAGTTCCCACCAAGCTCGACACTAAACTCAAGGCCCTGGGTATGAACACCTACCTCTGCAACTGGATCCAGGCCTTCTTGACGGGCAAGTCAGCCCCCTTCTGCCCCCTTGTTCAACCCCATTCTGTACTCCCTGTACCCCCATAACAGCCACGCACGACTCCAACACCACCATTACGTTTGCCAACGACATGACTACGGTGAGCCTGATCGCCGACGGCAACGAGACAGCCTACAGGGAGGAGGTTAGAGCCCAGGCACAGTGGTTGCAAGAAAACAGCCTCTCCTTAAACGTCAGCAAAACCAAGGAACTGATCATGGACTACAGGACACAGGGGTGGGGAGCACCATGGGGAGGGTCAAAAGCTTCAAGGTCCTTCGCGTGCACATCACAGATGACCTAAAATGGTCCAATTACACCATCACTGTGATGACGAAGGCGCAACAGCAGAACCAGAAATTTGTCTTGGGTCCTCGGGTCCTCAAGAAGTTGTACAGCTTGACTGACTACATGTCTAAGGAAGGCCTGAAATATCGTCAAGGACTCCAGTCACCCGAGCCATGGACTGTTTACTCTGTTATAATCTTGCAAGCAGTAGCAGCTGTCTCCCTGCACAGACCTGCACCTTAGTGACTATTTGCACCTCAGAGACTATCTGCACTGACTACCCATACATCCAACCCTTACACACACACACACACACACACACACACACACACACACACACACACACACACACACACACACACACACACACACACACACACACACACACACACACACACACACACACACACACACACACACACACACTACCACACTCACACACTACATTGTTGAGGGAGATAGCACGTAAGCATTTCGCTGCACCTTTCATACTTTTTTATTTAAAAAATGAGTTCACCTTTCTTTTTAACCAGCTAGGCCAGTTGAGAACAAGTTCTCATTTACAACTGCGACCTGGCCAAGATAAAGCAAAGCAGTGTGACAAAAACAACAACACAGAGTTACACATGGGATAAACAAACGTACAGTCATTACCACAATAGAAAAATCAAAAAGGTAAGGCAATAAATAGGCCAAAAGTGGCGAAGTAATTACAATTTAGCAATTTACACTGGAGTGATATACAGTGGGGAGAACAAGTATTTGATACACTGCCGATTTTGCAGGTTTTCCTACTTACAAAGCATGTAGAGGTCTGTAATTTTTATCATAGGTACACTTCAACTATGAGAGACGGAATCTAAAACAAAAATCCAGAAAATCACATTGTATGATTTTTAAGTAATTAATTTGCATTTTATTGCATGACATAAGTATTTGATACATCAGAAAAGCAGAACTTAATATTTGGTACAGAAACCTTTGTTTGCAATTACAGAGATCATACGTTTCCTGTAGTTCTTGACTAGGTTTGCACACACTGCAGCAGGGATTTTGGCCCACTCCTCCCTACAGATCTTCTCCAGATCCTTCAGGTTTCGGGGCTGTCGCTGGGCAATACGGACTTTCAGCTCCCTCCAAAGATTTTCTATTGGGTTCAGGTCTGGAGACTGGCTAGGCCACTCCAGGACCTTGAGATGCTTCTTACGGAGCCACTCCTTAGTTGCCATGGCTGTGTGTTTCGTGTCGTTGTCATGCTGGAAGACCCAGCCACGACCCATCTTCAATGCTCTTACTGAGGGAAGGAGGTTGTTGGCCAAGATCTCGCGATACATGGCCCCATCCATCCTCCCCTCAATACGGTGCAGTCGTCCTGTCCCCTTTGCAGAAAAGCATCCCCAAAGAATGATGTTTCCACCTCCATGCTTCACGGTTGGGATGGTGTTCTTGGGGTTGTACTCATACTTCTTCTTCCTCCAAACACGGCGAGTGGAGTTAGACCAATAAGCTCTATTTTTGTCTCATCAGACCACATGACCTTCTCCCATTCCTCCTCTGGATCATCCAGATGGTCATTGGCAAACTTCAGACAGGCCTGGACATGCACTGGCTTAAGCAGGGGGACCTTGCGTGCGCTGCAGGATTTTAATCCATGACGGCGTAGTGTGTTACTAATGGTTTTCTTTGAGACTGTGGTCCCAGCTCTCTTCAGGTCATTGACCAGGTCCTGCCGTGTAGTTCTGGGCTGATCCCTCACCTTCCTCATGATCATTGATGACCCACGAGGTGAAATCTTGCATGGAGCCCCAGACCGAGGGTGATTGACCGTCATCTTGAACTTCTTCCATTTTCTAATAATTGCGCCAACAGTTGTTTCCTTCTCACCAAGCTGCTTGCCTATTGTCCTGTAGCCCATCCCAGCCTTGTGCAGGTCTACAATTTTATCCCTGATGTCCTTACACAGCTCTCTGGTCTTGGCCATTGTGGAGAGGTTGGAATCTGTTTGATTGAGTGTGTGGACAGGTGTCTTTTATACAGGTAACGAGTTCAAACAGGTGCAGTTAATACAGGTAATGAGTGGAGAACAGGAGGGCTTCTTAAAGAAAAACTAACAGGTCTGTGAGAGCCGGAATTCTTACTGGTTGGTAGGTGATCAAATACTTATGTCATGCAATAAAATGCAAATTAATTATTTTAAAATCATACAATGTGATTTTCTGGATTTTTGTTTTAGATTCCGTCTCTCACAGTTGAAGTGTACCTAT
The DNA here is from genome assembly GCF_045679555.1 of Salvelinus alpinus. Taxonomy (NCBI): domain Eukaryota; kingdom Metazoa; phylum Chordata; class Actinopteri; order Salmoniformes; family Salmonidae; genus Salvelinus; species Salvelinus alpinus. The sequence continues at coordinate 48,279,886 of NC_092096.1, read as the reverse complement.
GATAAAAATTACAGACCTCTACATGCTTTGTAAGTAGGAAAACCTGCAAAATCGGCAGTGTATCAAATACTTGTTCTCCCCACTGTATGTGCAGATGAGTATGTGCAAGTAGAAATACTGGTCTGCAAAAGAGCAGAAAAACCAAAACAAATATGGGGATGAGGTAGGTAGTTGGTTGGCTTAAAGTTAGTGAGGGAGATATGTCTCCAACTTCAGTGATTTTTGCAATTCGTTCCAGTCATTGGCAGCAGAGAACTGGAAGGAAAGGCGGCCAAAGCAGGTGTTGGCTTTGGTGATGACCAGTGAAATATACCTGCTGGCGCGCGTGCTACCGGTGGGTGTTTCTATGGTGACCAGTGAGCTGAGATAAGGCGGAGCTTTACCTAGCAAAGACTTAGATGACCTGGAGCCAGTGAGTTTGGAGACGAATATGAAGCGAGGACCAGCCAACGAGAGCATACAGGTCACAGTGGTGGGTAGTATTTGGGGCTTTGGTGACAAAACGGATGGCACTGTGATGGACTGCATCCAATTTGCTGAGTAGAGTGTTGGAGGCTAATTTGTAAATGACATCGCCGAAGTCAAGGGTTGGTAGGATAGTCAGTTTTACGAGGGTATGTTTGGCAGCATGAGTGAAGGAGGCTTTGCTACGAGATAGGAAGCCGATTCTAGATTTAAATTTGGATTGGAGATGCTGTAACGGCAGATTTCCTCCTCTTCGTCTGAAGAGGAGGTGTAGGGATCGGACCAAGACGCAGAGTGGAAAGTGTCCATAATTTATTATAAAATAAACTGAACACTACAATGAAACAAATTAACAAATAGAATCCAACCGAAAACAGTCCCGTGTGGCACGAATACGAACACGAAAGACAAACACCCACAAAACACACGTGAAACCCAGGCTGCCTAAGTATGATTCTCAATCAGGGACAACGATTGACAGCTGCCTCTGATTGAGAATCATACCAGGCCGGACACAAAAATCCCAACATAGAAAATCAACCATAGACAAACCCACCCAACTCACGCCCTGACCAACTAAAATAAATACAAGACAAAGGAAAACAGGTCAGGAACGTGACAGATGCTTAATGTGAGTCTGGAAGGAGAGTTTACAGTCTAGTCAGACACCTAGGTATTTATAGTTGTCCACATATTCTAAGTCAGAACCATCCAGAGTAGTGATGCTAGTCGGGCGGGAGAGATGGGATGTCAGGGTCAGCTGTATATGGGGACATGGGATTGTGGGAGGAGAGAGGGAAACGGTCTATCATAAGCTTTTTTATTTTTCATGTCCAAATTGTACCATTGTACCAAATTGTACCTTACAAAAATGTACCAAACTGTGCCATTGTATATTCTACTGCTGTTTCTCATGATTGGTATTAATAAAAAGCTATAACACTAAAGAGGCAATCCTAACACTAAGGTGTTTGTGTGAAACCATTTACAGCGTACGAAGAACGTGCTCCACATCATATACAGTAATGAGTAATTGCAGCAAAATATGACAACCAACCTAAACTCAGCTGTATAGAAATAAGTCATAGCTTCAGAAATAGACTCAGATCTAGACAGACGAGACAGAGATAAATGGTTTACAAAGGGGAACACACGAGTGGTTAGCACACACGTAAGTGTGGGAATATGTTTGTGTGAGTGTGCACACGTACCACATACGTAAGCGTGGGCATGCTCTGTGGTTACAGAAGCAGTACAATGTTTTTACGCCATCGCTCTCTGTTCTCTTTCCCTCCACTCTTCAAAGTAAAGGGGAATCACATGGGAGTCTCACTGAATCCACCTGCACCTGCACTCAATGCAGAGAGGGACCCCTCTACTCCAATAACACACACACTCAAGAGTTCAGCAGAGGCAGGGGAACCCTGTATAACAGGAAGACAATAAAAAACTATTACTGCCAGTTGAAATTTCCTTCCCAGAGACCTACTTTAAATACAACGTGTGTGTGTGTGTCCTAAACAAACCTACTTTAAATACAAAGGCCTATAAAAACTGACTGTCTCACTTTACACTAATGGTCAACAAACACTTCTTCTCCTTTTACCATCGTTTCCTCTCTTTCTCTCCCTCCCCCCACCCCATCTCTCTCTCTCCCTCCCCTCACACCATCTCTCTCTCTCCCTCCCCCCACACCATCTCTCTCTCTCCCTCCCCCCACCCCACCTCTCTCCCTCCCCCCACCCCATATATCTCTCCCTCCCCCCACCCCATCTCTCTCTCTCCCTCCCTCCCTCCCCCCACCCCATATCTCTCTCCCTCCCCCCACCCCATCTCTCTCTCTCCCTCTCTCCCTCCCCTCACACCATCTCTCTCTCTCCCTCCCCCCACCCCATCTCTCTCTCTCCCTCCCCCCACCTCATCTCTCTCCCTCATCTCTTTTGCTTAAATTCATCAAAAAAGTTAGCTTATAACAGTGAACCTTTTTTGGGGGGACACATGTAAGGAAATTGTAGGTCTTGTGGTATATTTATCAGATCCAGCTATATATCATATATTAAATCAGACCCAGCTATATATCATGTATAATATCAGACACCAGCTATATATCCTATCAGACCCAGCTATATATCATGTATAATATCAAACCCAGCTATATATCATATCAGACCCAGCTATAAATCATGTATAATATCAGACCCAGGTATGTATCTTATATCATATCAGACCCAGCTATATATCATATATAATATCAGACCCAGCTATATATCATGTATAATATCAGACCCAGCTATATATCATATATAATATCAGACCCAGCTATATATAAGCTATACTATTAGACCCAGCTATATATCATGTCAGACCCAGCTATAAATCATGTATAATATTAGACCCAGCTATATATCGTATCAGACCCAGCTATATATCATGTATAATATCGCCATGTATAATATCACCCCGCCCTTGCTGTCTCTGCCTGGCCGGTTCCCCTCTCTCCACTGGGATTCTCTGCCTCTAACCCTATTACAGGGGCTGAGTCACTGGCTTACTGGTGCTCTTTCATGCCGTCCCTAGGAGGGGTGCGTCACTTGAGTGGGTTGAGTCACTGACGTGATCTTCCTGTCTGGGTTGGCGCCCCCCCTTGGTTTGTGCCGTCACGGAGATCTTTGTGGGCTATACTCGGCCTTGTCTCAGGATGGTAAGTTGGTGGTTGAAGATTTCCCTCTAGTGGTGTGGAGGCTGTGCTTTGGCAAAGTGGGTGGGGTTATATCCTTCCTGTTTGGCCCTGTCCAGGGGTATCATCGGATGGGGCCACAGTGTCTCCTGACCCCTCCTGTCTCAGCCTCCAGTATTTATGCTGCAGTAGTTAATGTGTCGGGGGGGCTAGGGTCAGTTTGTTATATCTGGAGGACTTCTCCTGTCTTATCCGGTGTCCTGTGTGAATTTAAGTATGCTCTCTCTAATTCTCTCCTTCTCTCTCTCTTTCTTTCTCTCTCTTGGAGGACCTGAGCCCTAGGACCATGCGTCAGGACTACCTGGCATGATGACTCCTTGCTGTCCCCAGTCCACCTGGCCTTGCTGCTGCTCCAGTTTCAACTGTTCTGCCTGCGGCTATGGAACCCTGACCTGTTCACTGGACGTGCTAAAAAAGCCAACTGACATTTACTCCTGAGGTGCTGACTTGCTGCACCCTCGATAACTACTGTGATTATTATTATTTGACCATGCTGGTCATTTATGAACATTTTAACATCTTGGCCATGTTCTGTTATAATCTCCATCCGGCACAGCCAGAAGAGGACTGGCCACCCCCCATAGCCTGGTTCCTCTCTAGGTTTCTTCCTAGGTTTTGGCCTTTCATGGGAGTTTTTCCTAGCCACCGTGCTTCTACACCTGCATTGCTTGCTGTTTGGGGTTTTAGGCTGGGTTTCTGTACAGCACTTTGAGATATCAGCTGATGTACGAAGGGCTATATAAATAAATTTGATTTGATTTGATATTTTGGTTAAACTATGCCCAATGCAATGAAATTGCAACCCGCTGCATTCAAAGTGCATGTGCAGTGCACTCTTCCATCACATGTACAGCTGATTCTCAAGATCTTGCACACTAATGAGATGCTATTGAGCCCACACTACTACACTGTCTGAGCCAAGGACTACATGCTTTCTGGTAAGTTGAATATATTTTATATGACATACATGCTTTTTTGTTAACTAGTAAATAGTAGCCTACAGCAAAGTGTGTTTAAATAATTTCTAACTTGTTAACAATTTCTGCTAGTTAGTTTTTGCTGCCATGTGGGTTTTAGCTTGCCTGAGCCTGCTAACTGAGGAGTGTTAATTCACCTGTTTCCATACATGTTTCATTTAAAAACATTTATCTTACAAAGGAGTTGTGTAATCTTACTGCTTAACTATTTATCAGTACATGGAATTGTATTTATTCATTTTTTTACTCCTTTTTTTCTAATCTTCACAGGAAGATTTCACGGGCACTATCTGATGTGTGGAGACATTTCACTGCAGCTAATGTAGAAGGAAAAGTTGTGTATATTTGCAAATACAGTGTCAAATCATATGTGAAGAATGCAACAAAGATGCAGAATCATCTGGCCAAGTGCATAAAGTTCCCTCAGGCTCACAACAAGCAACCGCTGACAAAAGTCCCTCTACTTCTATTCGAGGTGAAAATGATGAATCCGACACCTTATTATTAGCAATAGCTCATGGTCCTCCTGGAATCTTAGTTTTTTTTTTACTCAATGGAGGAATGTAGTCATAGAAATGCTGATGAATGTCTTGCTCAAGCTGTGTATGCAACTGGTTCACCTCTGATGGTCACAGGCAATGTGTATTGGAAGAGATTTCTGAATGTTCTTCCTCCAGCATACACCCCTCCAACCAGACATGCTTTACACATTCATTTGCTGGATGCAGAGTTCAACAGAGTTCAAGTGAAGGTAAAAAAAATCATAAAGAAAGCAGACTGTATTGCAATAATCTCTGATGGGTTGTCGAATGTTCGTGGGCAAGGAATAATTAACTACATCATCTCCACCCCTCAACCAGTATTCTACAAAAGCACAGACAGAAGGGAAAACAGACACACCGGTCTCTACATTGCAGATGAGCTGAAGGCAGTCATCAATGACCTTGGACAACAGAAGGTATTTGCACTGGTGACAGACAATGCTGTGAACATGAAGGCTGCCTGGTCTAAAATGGAGGAGTCCTACCCTCACATCACACCCATTGGCTGTGCTGCTCATGCATTGAATCTGCTCCTCAAGGACATCATGGCACTGAAAACAATGGATACACTCTACAAGAGAAACAAGGAAATGGTTAGGTATGTGAAGGGTCATCAAGTTATAGCAGCAATCTACCTCACCAAGCAAAGTGAGAATAAGAGCACCACATTGAAGCTGCCCAGTAGCACCCATTGTTGTGGTGTTGTCATCATGTTTGACAGTCTCCTGTAGGGGAAGGAGCCTCTCCAAGAAATGGCAATATCACAGTCTGCCGATATGGACAGCCCCATCAAGAGGATCCTCCTGGATGATGTATTTTGGGAGAGAGTGGTAAGCAGCCTGAAACTCCTGAAACCTATAGTAGTAGCCATTGAGGGAGACAATGCTATCCTGTCTGATGATCAGACTCTGCTTGCAGATGTAAGAGAAGAAATCCGATGTTAAAATGCCCATTTCACTGTTGCTCCAAGCAGAGGAAACTGCAGTTCTGAAATACATCAAAAATCGTGAAGACTTCTGCCTGAAGCCCATACATGCCGCAGCGTACATGTTGGACCCTAAGTATGCTGGCAAGAGCATCCTGTCTGCTGCAGAGATCAACAAGGCCTATGGTGTCATCACTACCGTGTCTCGCCACCTTGGCCTGGATGAGGGCAAGGTTCTTGGCAGTCTGGCGAAGTACACTTTCAAGCAAGTGCTTTGGGATGGAGATGCAATATGGCAGTCGTGCCAACATGTCTCATCAGCCACGTGGTGGAAGGGACTTTGTGGATCTGAGGATCTTTCCCCTGTTGCCTCCATCATCCTCCAAATCCCAACCTCAGCCGCCTCTGGTCCTTGTTTGGGAACACACACACCAAAGCACGCAACAGGCTGACTATTACATGGGATGAAAAATTGGTGGCCATCCGGGCAAGTTTGAGGCTTTTTCAACAAGGTTAGAAAGTGACAGTGGAGATGAGGCCTCAGACTCTGATGTTCAAGAGGTGGACATTGAGAAGGTCCAGGGAGAAGACATGGAAGCCTGATAGTCTAGAAACTAAAGCTTTGGTTGTCTTCCTATCATTTCACAGATGTATGTTGAAAACATTTTGGCGAAATGCGATGGATCACTGGGGATCATTCAATATTCCCTTTCTTTTGTTGTTCAGTGAAATCATCCCATGTGAAGAGTCAACTCATTTAATTAAAGTTTTGTAACTAAATAGTTTGTTTTATTTCTATTGGAAGGATTTAATCATTTGCAATTATGTCTACTTATGATAAGGTAAAACGTTTATGTTTCTGTCTATGGTAAATGGTAAATAAATATAGTAAATAAATCCAATTCAAAAAACATCTACATTTAAATGGTATTAATTTTCATTTGCATATATTTCCGTTAATTCCTATATATTCCCGTTAAATCCCAAATATTCCTGTTAATTCCCACGGAAAGTTTCCACCTGAATAGTCCCCAAAATGTGCAACCCTACCTCTTACCATCCTTTTCCCTTCCTCAACCCTGTGTCCTTCCCTTGTTCTGCTCTATAGCATTTAGGCTACCCTCTATTCACCTACCTGTTCTCAACTTCCTCTCTCCCTCCCTCCCCCCTCTTTTCCACTCAAACCACAAAGAGTGGCTAAGAGAGGGGAGAGTGTGTGTGTGTGTGTGTGTGTGTGTGTGTGTGTGTGTGTGTGTGTGTGTGTGTGTGTGTGTGTGTGTGTGTGTGTGTGTGTGTGTGTGTGTGTGTGTGTGTGTGTGTGTGTGTGTGTGTGTGTGTGTGTGTGTGTGTGTGTGTGTGTTATTCCTCCTCAGACAGCAGGCCTACATTATCTTGATGAGGTGCCCTAGGTTCCGAATACCTGCCAATATTACACACTGAAATATGATTTAATGTATAGGTCCCAAATGGCACCATATTCCTTATGTAGTGACCTATTCCCATAGGGCTTTGGTCAAGAGTAATGCACTACACAGGAAATAGAGTGCCATTTGGGATGCATCCTTAGAGTACGAGTGCTAGCTAGGCTCTATGCCTGATTAGAAAATACAAGAGGGAAAACAGAGAGAGAGAGCGAGCGAGCGAGCGAGAGAGAGAGAGAGAGAGAGAGAGAGAGAGAGAGAGAGAGAGAGAGAGAGAGAGAGAGAGAGAGAGAGAGAGAGAGAGAGAGAGAGAGAGAGAGAGAGAGAGAGAGAGAGAGGAGGGAAAAACAGGAGGGAGAGAGAGGGTGGTTGGACCCCACCCCAACAAGATTAGAAAGAGGATGACTGAGGGAGAGCGATGGAAGGGGAGAGAGAGAAGTTGAAAGAGAGAAAGAGAGAGAGGGGGGGGGGGATAGAACAAGAGATAAAAGGAAGGAGGAAGAGAGCGGGAGAAAGGAGATAGAGAGGAGAAGAGTGTGCACCCCACCCTAACATGATTAGAAAACTCTCTGTCCTTCCTCATGCCAAACTCTTAAGACTAAAGATGCTGAATGTCTGTTCCTGTCTTCTCTCCCTCACTCCCTCTCTCACCATCTCTCTTGCTCTTTCTCTCTCTCATGAGTAATGAGATGGTTCTAAAGAAAACATCCTTCCTCTGCCAAGCTTCTTTGTTTTTGTTTTCAAGAGTAACACAACTTTCTTTGGTCTATTTAAAGGGACAGTCCACTGAAGATACAACCTAACATGATTTGCCACTCACCTTGGCTTTAGCCGATTCACCAAAGACTGTTTTTGGGATATGTACCTACCTACCTACCTACCTACCTACCTACCTACCTACCTACCTACCTACCTACCTACCTACCTACCTACCTACCTATCTTTCTAACCACCCATCCATCTATCTGCCAACGCAGCTGTTAGACAGATCTAGCCAATCACATATTATTCTCTTTCTCCTTTTTAAATTGTTTCTACCGTTCACAAGATGGCAGTGATTGTAACACTTGAGAGAGTTTCTCTCGCATCAATCGGAGAAGGGAGAGAAGGGGTGAAGAGGGGAGAGAGGGATGAGGTGCTTAGGAAAGAGAGGGAGCGGAAGGGGGTGAGGAGAGGACAGTTGAGGAGGGAGGAGAGGGGCAATCCTGGGCTACATTAATAAAAAGTCCTTGTACAGGTAACTGCCAAAATAAAGGAAACACAAAGTGTCTTAATAAGACGTTGGGCCATCACAAGCGGGCAGAACAGCTTCAGTGCACCATGGCATAGATTCTACACGTTTCTGGAACTCTATGGGAGGGATGCGATGCCATTCTTCCACGAGAAATTCCATCATTTGGTATTTTGTTGATGATGGTGGAAAATGCTGTCTCAGGCGCCGCTCCAGAATTTACCATAAGTGACTGACACACATACTCTTTATTAAACCCCTGTGCTCCTTTGAGACACCTCTTTCAAAGTCACTGAGGTCTCTTCGTCTAGCCATGGTAGCCAAAATAATACGTTGTATCCCTCATTTACTCAAGTGTTCACTGTATTTTGGCAGTTAGGCTACCTGTGAAAGATATATTTTAGAAAAACACCAATGGAGAGTATTCATTAGCTATTGGCCTCTCTCTCTCTCTCTCTCTCTCTCTCTCTCTCTCTCTCTCTCTCTCTCTCTCTCTCTCTCTCTCTCTCTCTCTCTCAGAAAAGACAAGCTTGCAGACATGTAGCTGTGCTATTCTCTATAGACACACACTCTCTCTTATTTCAGAAAAACACATACTATTAGAGAACACATTAGATAGTAGATTCAGACAGGGAAATGGATAGCCAGGGAAAACACCATCCTGCCAGACTAAGAGAGAGAGAGAGAGAGAGAGAGAGAGAGAGAGAGAGAGAGAGAGAGAGAGAGAGAGAGAGAGAGAGAGAGAGAGAGAGAGAGAGAGAGAGAGAGAGAGAGAGAGAGAGAGAGAGAGAGAGAGAGAGAGAGAGAGAGAGAGAGAGAGAGAGAGAGAGAGAAAGAGAGAGAGAGAGAGAGAGAGAGAGAGAGAGAGAAGGAAAAAGTGAGAGTTTCCGTACATTAGAGTCACAGTAGATTCAGACAGGGAAATTCATAAGAAACATATACAGTTGAAGTCAGAAGTTTACATACACCTCAGCCAAAAACATTTAAACTCCTTTTTTCACAATTCCTGACATTTAATCCTAGTAAAAATTCCCTGTCTTCGGTCAGTTAGGATCACCACTTTACTTTAAGAATGTGAAATGTCAGAATAATAATAGAGAGAATGATTTATTTCAGCTATTATTTCTTTCATCACATTCCCAGTGGGTCAGAAGTTCACATACACTCAATTAGTATTTGGTAGCATTGCCTTTAAATTGTTTAACTTGGGTCAAACGTTTTGGGTAGCCTTCCACAAGCTTCCCACATTAAGTTGGGTGAATTTTGGCCCATTCCTCCTGACAGAACTGGTGTAACTGAGTCAAATTTGTAGGCCTCGTTGCTCGCACACGCTTTTTCAGTTCTGCCCACACATTTTCTATGGGATTGAGATCAGGGCTTTGTGATGGCCACTCCAATACCTTGACGTTGTTGTCCTTAAGCCATTTTGCCACAACTTTGGAAGTATGCTTGGGGTCACTGTTCATTTGGAAGACCCATTTGCGACCAAGCGTTAACTTCCTGACTGATGTCTTGAGATGTTGCTTCAATATATCCACATCATTTTCCATCCTCATGATGCCATTCTATTTTGTGAAGTGCACCAGTCCCTCATGCAGCAAAGCACCCCCACAACACGATGCTGCCACCCCCGTGCTTCACGGTTAGGATGGTGTTCTTCGGCATGCAAGTCTCCCCCTTTTTCCTCCAAACATAACAAGGGTCATTATGGCCAAACAGTTCTGTTTTTGTTTCATCAGACCAGAGGACATTTCTCCAAAAAGTATGATCTTTGCCCCCATGTGCAGTTGCAAACCGCAGAATGCTTGCGATAAGTGAGCGGTATGGTCGGTGTTGATCATTTTCAGTTTATCGTCCCAGCTCTGTTTACAACCTTTAGCCTCTAAATGCATTGTGCATTACACTTTAGTGTATCTTCCTTAGAGCAGATGTCCTAACGTTCTCTCTCTCTCTTTCTCTTAGACAGAGAATTGCATGAGAAATGAATATATAGCCGTTAGGGACTTTATGCGTTGTGCATTAGACTTTAGTACTTCTTCCTTAGTAGAAACATTCAAGTATTATAATGTGTTCCTTTTCTCTTTAGAGCACAGGTTCTGAGTGTGTTCGGAGTTTTCCCGAAGGGAGGAAAAGATGCCATCCGAAAAGAAGGAACACTAAATGTTTTTCTAGCATCAACCCTAACTTTAATCTTGTCTCTACCTTCTTGCCCTTTGTGCTGTTGTCTGTGCCCAATAATGTTTGTACCGTGTTTTGTGCCGCTCCAATGTTGTGCTTCTACCATGTTGTTGTCATGTTGTGTTGCTACCATGCTGTGTTGTCATGTGTTGCTGCCTTGCTATGTTGTTGTCTCAGGTCTCTCTTTATGTAGTGTTGTGTTGTCTCTCTTGTTGTGATGTGTGTTGTTCCTATATTTATATTTTTTGAATCCCAGCCCTCGTCCCCGCAGGAGGTCTTTTGCCTTTTGGTAGGCCGTCATTGTAAATAAGAATTTGTTCTTAACTGACTTGCCTAGTGAAATAAAGGTTAAATAATATAAAATTAAAATCTTAAAAAGCAAAAATAACAAAAGTTATAAAAGAGCTGAAAGCTCCTGTTCTTTCTTATAGGCAATTTCCTGGTTTGAAATCCTAATTCTGTCCTTTCTGCCATGGTTGTCTAGTGTCTATTCACTACCAATCCCCTAAAGGCATTTGTTGTAGATGGATGTCTTTTCTACCATGGCCATCTAGGCATATGTTAGAGATGGATGATACACGCACACACACACACATATACACACAAACACACACACAAACACATACGCATGTATTTGTGTTGTAGATGGATGAGTGTGCATCATGTGGGTCAGCATCGTTCCCGATCATTTCCGTCTGGTTGCTAATGGTGATGGATGGGAGCGGTGGGAATACCTCGTCCATGATGGGTTTAGCATGAAGAACGCCACCATCTTAGAGAGCAACAAATGGATGGAGGGATGGATGGAGGGAGGGATAGAGGAAGGGATGCTGGGAGGGAGGGAGTGACGGACCAATGGATGGATAGACTGACAGACGGACTGGCACACAGGCAAAGATTGACTGATTGATAGCAGCACATACACTTTGTGCACCTATTTTAACGTTCGTAATCGATCTTTTGTAATGAGACACACAAGCTGTTTCCATCTGAGTTGTGAGGTAGTTTGTATCGAGTTTGTTCTCCTTTGCGAGCATAGTCCATTTACAAGAAGAACAGAGGAAAAACAAGAAGGGACTGGTGTCATACACTTCCTTTCTCGCTCTATTTTCTCACACTGTCAATTTGCCTCGCTTTCTGTATTGTCTCTCGTACTTTCTCCGTCCGTCTCCATTTATTTTTGCCTCTCTCGCTTTATTTTCGTTCTCTCTCTTTTCTTCCTTTCTCTTTTCTTTCTCTCTCTTTCTGGCTCACCCTAAAAATAGTCTCTCTGGCATTTTGTCTGCTGCTCAGAAACCTCTTGAAAGAGGAAGCTGCACACACATGCACGCGCACACGCATGCACACACGCGCGCACACACACACACACACACACACACACACACACACACACACACACACACACACACACACACACACACACACACACACACACACACACACACACACACACACACACACACACACACACACACACACACACACACACACACACACACACACACACACACACACACACACACACACACTCTTGAGACACTTTCTAAGTCATGTAAGGCAATCATGGTCATTTCGAAACTCAGGAAAAGTTTGTGGTCATACGCACATCCTTTAAAACGTAGGTGCTGGGCTAATGAAGCATACTTGTGACGAACAGGAAGTCCCGCACACTGTTTATGCTCCCAATTCACTGTTTTATTGACAGTGTTTCGATCCAAACCAGATCAGGTGTGCGTGTGTGTGTGTGCTTGCATGTGTGAGTGTGTACTTGCGTGTGTGTTCACTCTCTGCTGTAGAAACATCAACAGTCCTTTCTCTCCTGAATTAAAGATCCACTTGTGTGTGAAATGGCACCCTATCCCCTATATAGAGCACTGCTTTTGACCAGAAAAAGGGGCGCTATATAATAATGGGGAGCCATTTGGAACGCAGCGTTGGCGTATCTGGAAGGAAGGATTAGGAGGAGAGAGTCACCGCTGAAAAGACACATCTGCCAATTAAATGTTAAGCGTAGACACTGTGTATATGTGCGAGTGTGTGTGTATGCATGTATATGTGTGTGTGTGTGTGTGTGTGTGTGTATGCGTGTGTGTGTGTGTGTGTGTGTGTGTGTGTGTGTGTGTGTGTGTGTGTGTGTGTGTGTGTGTGTGTGTGTGTGTGTGTGTGTGTGTGTGTGTGTGTGTGTGTGTGTGTGTGTGTGTGTGTGTGTGTGTGTGCGTGTATATGTGTGCACCCACATACTTGTGTTTGGGAGATGTTGGCCCTTGGACAATGGAAAATAAGAAGAGAGGGAAAAATAGAGAGAACTAAAGAAAGAAAGAAAAGACAGAAATAGGTCAAGTGCAATCAGACGCCATTGTACCACGAGGACCTGGCTGCTTCCGGAGAGAGAGAGAGCGAGAGAGAGAGAGCGAGAGAGAGAGAGAGAGAGAGAGAGAGAGAGAGAGAGAGAGAGAGAGAGAGAGAGAGAGAGAGAGAGAGAGAGAGAGAGAGAGAGAGAGAGAGAGAGAGAGTTTCCAGAATCTACGGTATAGAACAAGGTCATAAAGAGTTCTATTCAGTAGCTCAGAAGCACAATACAGAAACAGACAAACCGTGCTGAACCTTAACATTCGTCTCAACAAAGCTCTTTCGAACTAAACTGACGACAGTATTTCATGAGGAGAGATCTACAGAGAAGGTATAATATTTGTAGACAAACACATTTAGATTGAAAGAATTAGAAGTCTTGTAAACAATGTCTTCACATTATACCACAGCCAAAGATTTAGATATACATGTAGGTCTACAGATTGTTCAGTATTGAATGGGAATGTTCATTTTAGTTATTGTCATTCTATGGCCTGGCTAACTGTCATGCCCTTTATGCAAGGGGTTTGCAAACCTCTCCTCGGGGACCCCCAGCCGTTCCATGTAGTTGAACTATTCCACAGCTAGAACAACTCGGCAACCAGTCATAAAGCCCTTGACTAGGTGAATCAGGTGAGCTACGTCAGGGCTACAACACAACTGTGAAATTTCTGGGGGCCCCCGAGCAGAGGGTTGAAAACCACTGCTTTAGGCAAGTCCTAGTAGTAGTGTCAGTTGATTGCTATTTTCTATTTTTGAATCTGAAGTTACTGGAAATAGAAATGCAACGCTGACAGGAAGAAAAAAAATCTATGAAGTTGTTGTTGCCGGGTTACAGACAGACACACAAACACACACACTCAGACAATAGCTGGTTGATCAGTTAGTGGAGGGAAGTAGATTTTGGGGTGCAAGTCTGAGGTGGTGATTTTCTTGGTATAACGCAGTAAGGCAATTTGGGGGTGGTTTGGGGGGGTGCGTGTCTGTGGATTTTTGGCTGAGGTTTCGTATTGAGGAATGGCTGTGTGCAGAACTGTGAGCTTCCAGCTATTACCTCGGGGAAGAGAAAGAGAGAGTGAAAAAAAAGAGAGAGATAGAGAGAGAGAGAGAAGAGAAAGAGAGATTGAGAGAGAGATACTAAAGTGTAATGCACAATGCATACAGTATAGAGCCTAAAGGCTATATATACAGTATCTATTTCTTATGAATTTCCCTGTCTGAATCTACTGTGACTCTAATGACCAGAAATCTCTCTGATGGCGAAATAGAGGGAAGGAGCCCAGTATGCCTCTAACAGAGAGAGACAGAGAGAAAGAGAGAAGTACTAAAGTCTAATGCACAATGCATACAGTATAGGGCCTAAAGGCTATATACAGTATCTATTTCTTATGCACTTCCCTCTCTGAATTTCTCTCTCTCTCTCTCTCTCTGAATCTCTCTCTCTCTGAATCTCTCTCTCTCTGAATCTCTCTCTCTCTGAATCTCTCTCTCTCTCTCTCTCATCCATTTCCCTGTGTGAATCTAATGTGTTCTCTGATATTATATCTTTTTCTGATATAGTCGAGGGAGAGAGACAGAGAGAGAGAGAGAGAGAGCGAGTGTGTCTATAAAGAATAGCACAGCTCCATGTCCCTAGGCTTGTCTTTTCTGACTCAGTGCACACACACACACACACACACACACACACACACACACACACACACACACACACACACACACACACACACACACACACACACACACACACACACACACACACACACACACACACACACACACACACAGCAGATTTGCCCAAGCATTCATCCCAAATGGCGTCCTATACCTGTTACACTGAGTGTACAAAACATTAGGAACACCTGCTCTTTCTATGACAGACTGACCAGGTGAATCCAGGTGAAAAGCTATGATCCCTTACAAATGTCGCCTGTTAAATCCATTTCAATCAGTGTAGATGAAGGAGAGGAGACAGGTTAAAGAAGGATTGTTAACCCTTGAGACAATTGAGACATGGATTGTGTAAGTGTGCCATTCAGAGGCTGAATGGGCAAGACAAAATATTGAAGTGTCTTTGAACGGGGTATGGTAGTAGGTGCCAGGCACACTGGTTTGAGTGTGTCAAGAACTGCAACGCTGCCAGATTCTTCCACGCTCAACAGTTTCCCGTGTGTGTCAAGAATGCTCCGCCACCCAAAGTACATCCAGCCAACTTGACACAACTGTGGGAAGCATTGGAATCAACATGGCCCAGCATCCCTGTGGAACGCTTTCAACACCTTGTAGAGTCCATGCCCTGACGAACTGAGGCTGTTCTGAGGGCAAAAGTGGCAGCAACTCAATATTAGGAAAGTGTTCCTAATGTTTTGTACACTAATTATGCACAATAATATATAATAACGTAATAAGGTATCCCCTATGGGCCCTGTTCAAAAGTAGTGCACAATGTAGGGAACAGGGTGCCATTTGAGATGCAGGAAGTCTGTGAATTACTCATCAGGTTGGTATAGTATCACACAGAGGGAGGGAGTGTTTCTGTCTTTCTGTCTGTCTTTATCGCTTCTCTTTCTCCTGTCGTTATCCACACACGCATCTTCTCTTTGTCTCCCTTTGTTCTCTCCATCCTTATCTCTCTTTCCTCTCCTCCTTCTCTCCCCTGTTCTGTCCCACCGCGTGTCATCTCTGTTCGCCTTCTCGTAAAACCCCCTCCCTCGCTCTCTTCTCCTTCTCTCTTTCTGTCTCTCTAGCTCCTCTCTCCTTTCTCTCTCTATCTCCCTGGTCCAGTGGCTGTCCTTTCTCTAATGGTCTGTCAGTCTAATGATGGAAGACGCTACCCTAATGTTGTTTTAAAATTACACAGAGGAGGAGAGGAAGAGAGAGAGGAGAGAAGAGGAAGAGAGAGAGGAGATGAGAGGGTGGAGATGAAAGGTGAGGAAGAGAGGAGAAACGAGAAGATGACAGGATAGGGAGATGAGGAGAGGAGAGATAAAAAGCCAATACAGCACATTGAATTAAAATGAGAAGAGAGAGAGAGAGACAGAGAGAGAGAGAGAGAGAGAGAGAGAGAGAGAGAGAGAGAGAGAGAGAGAGAGAGAGAGAGAGAGAGAGAGAGAGAGAACTATTGATACTTTGATACAAGGCTTGTCATTTCCCAACATTCCATAATGTCCAGTGTTCTCATTGGACAGATGATGACTCCAGGTAGACCTGACAGCCAATCAATAGAAACGAGGTTGGGAGGCTCCAGTTAACAAAGAACAGACAGGGATGGAGACGTGTGTGTCTTCTCTGATGACTGGCCCAACCCTGTCTATCAATGATAATCAATCATTCACAGTTTATAAGATAGTCTATATTAGTTTAACATATTAAACATCAGAACATGCTATAGATTATCAATATGTTGTCTATCTAACAGGGACGGTTAATGGAAACTGAATTTACGTTTGATATCTGGATAGATTTGGTCCCTCCCTCTCTCTCTCTCTCCCTGTTTTCTCAGTCACTGCTCCTCTCTCCATCTCTCTTTCATCTCCCCAGGTATTGACCCACAAAGCTGAATCAGGCCAGAGCTATAAATCACACACCATCACTCTATCACTGAGCTACACACACACACACATACACATGCACGGACACACACTCACCACACGCCTACACACGCGTACATGCACCACACACAGACACACACAAATCCCCATCTTCCTACATGCAGTATCATCCCACACACTCATGTCACACTATAGCTATAATTCAGCCCTCAGAGAGAGAGAGATGAAGACAGTAAGAGAGATAGAGAGAAAGAAAGAGAGAAAAGGAGAGAAAGGAAAGAGAGAGAGACAGAGAGATAGAAAGAGGGATATGTGCATCCCTTCTTTCACCTCTTCTTCTAGAGGTCTTTCTTGTGTACCTTGTGAAAATCCTAATTAGGGACCTGCCCTTTTCTCTGTCTGTGTGTGTGTGCGTGTGTGTGTGTGTGTGTGTGTGTGTGTGTGTGTGTGTGTGTGTGTGTGTGTGTGTGTGTGTGTGTGTGTGTGTGTGTGTGTGTGTGTGTGTGTGTGTGTTGTCTTCTTTTTTGTCAGACCAAATGGGGGCAAGGTAAACAAAAGCAAAAACAGCAGTAAATAAAAAGTCTAAGGCTTTATTTACCTGGAGGAAGAGAGAGAGAAAAAGAGAGAGAAAGAGAGCGAAAGAGAAGAAGAGAGTGATAAAGAGATAGAGAGTAATAAAGAGCGTTGACTAGGAACTAGTGCTGGCACAATTACTGTATAACCGTTTATACCATGACATTGTTGAATACTCCTTTCTGAATGGCGTGCATTATTTCCCTATAACGCACGATATATTTGCACGGTAGAATTCAATGTCTATGGTTCCTTCTTACATGTTCTATGTTTGAGCTGCTTTTGAAAGCAAAAGTAGAATTGAAAACATTATTGGCATTGTTGAATTCGAAGCTAGGAATGATGGTTTAGTTAGCTAAACTAGCGGGACTGTTTGTTTGGTTACCAAGGCAACTACTGTCGCTCTCTAGTAAACTTGCTAGGTACTTCAATGGATGTTGAACACATTTCTAGCAGCAAATGTGTTAAAATTACAGCCATGGTATAAAAGGGATAATCAATTTGTGGCTCTATGCGTTCTCTGGAAAATAATTTAACTCCATGGAAGGTGAGTTCCACTCAGCTATAGCGTGTCGTTGAACACACCTTCCACGTCGTTCATTATTTTCTATAGAATGCATAGCCTCTTGTTGATTATCACTTACGTAACCTATGTTTATGGATGAAGACCGTCATGAAAATAAAATAACCGTCATAGCCGTTTAAAAATGAACAGCTTACTAAAGACGGAACTGCTGGGTATTCGTGCAGTTGAGTCCGTTTCTGCTGTAACATGGACTCTTAACAGCGTGATGAAACTTTGTTGCTCCTTGCTGAAACAAGCAAGGTGTTGTAGCAAAGATTCTACATTCCATGTTAATGTATAATGTTAATTCAAACTATGTTAAGGGTAGACTCAACGAAATGACGTTGCACGAGCAGCACCGCAGATATTGAGATGAGCAAGATGCAAGACTTCGCTCTCACACAGTCACACACAGTATCTGCACATGTGTATGGGTTATCTTCATGCTCTTACAGCGTGGTAGCTAGGGCACCAAAACATCTGAGAAGTTGAGCCTCGCCCTTGAACACTCTTAGTTGTTGGGGAAATTGACCCACTATAATGTTTACTTTCTGCAACTACGTCATATTGCTGAGTCTAGCTTTAACTGATGTGGCTCTGTAATGTCAGTTTAGTTAAATAAAAACAATCACAGCACATTGATGGCTACTCTTCCTGCTTTACTTCGTAGCTTTATTCCCAGCTTTGCTCATTTGGGTAAACTCGCAATGGCCGCCAGTCCAACCATTATCCCATCATTGGCGAGAATGATGACGCCCATACTATTCATTCTATTTCTATGGCAGCACATGCTGTCAGGAGGAGAGGAGAAAATGTGCATCTGTATAATATACAGTACCGGTCAAAAGTTTGGACACACCTACTCATTCAAGGGTTTTTCTTTATTTTTATTATTTTCTACATTCTAGAATAATAAGAATAATAGTGAAGATAACCATCCTATGAAATAACACATATGGAATCATGTAATAACCAAAAAAGTGTTAAACAAAAATATATTTTATATTTGAGATTCTTCAAAGTAGCCACCCTTTGTCTTGATGACAGCTTTGCACACTTTGAGCCAATCAGTTGTGTTGTGACAAGATAGGGATTCTATACAGAAGATAGCCCTATTTGGTATAAGACCAAGTCCATATTATGACAAGAGCAGCTCAAATAAGTAAAGAGAAATGACAGTCCATCATTACTTTAAGACATGAAGGTCAGTCAATCTGGAACATTTTAAGTGCAGTCGCAAAAACCATCAAGCGCTATGATGAAACTGGCTCTCATGAGGACCACCACAGGAAAGGAATAACCAAAGTTTCCTCTGCTGCAGAGGATAAGTTACCAACCTCAGAAATTGCAGCCCAAATAAATTCTTCAGAGTTCAAGTAACAGACACATCTCAACATCAACTGTTCAGAGGAGACTGCGTGAATCAGGCCTTCATGGTCGAATTGCTGCAAAGAAACCACTACTAAAGGACACCAATAATAAGAAGAAACTTGCTTGGGCCAAGAAACACAAGCAATGGACATTAGACCAGTGGAAATCTGTCCTTTGGTCTGATGAGTCCAAATCTGAGATTTTGGTTCCAACCGCCGTGTCTTTGTGAGACGCAGAGTAAGTAAACGGATGATCTCTGCATGTGTGGTTCCCACCGTGAAGCATGGAGGAGGAGGTGTGATGGTGTGGGGGGTGCTTTTCTGGAGACATGTTAGTGATTTATTTAGAATTCAAGGCACACTTAACCAGCATGGCTACCACAATATTCTGCAGCGATACGCCATCCCCTCTGGTTTGTGCTTAGTGGGACTTTACATTTTTTTTCAACAGGACAATGACCTAATACACCTCCAGGCTGTGTAAGGGCTATTTGACCAAGAAGGAGAGTGATGGCCTCCACAATCACCCGACCTCAAACCAATTGAGATGGATTGGAATGAGTTGTACCGCAGAGTGAAGGAAAAGCAACCAACAAGTGCTCAGAATATGTGGGAACTCCTTCAAGACTGTTGGAAAAGCATTCCAGGTGAAGCTGGTTGAGAGAACATCAAGAGTGTGTAAAGCTGTCATCAAGGCAAAGGGTGGCTACTTTGAAGAATCTCAAATATAAAATATATTTTGATTTGGTTAACACTTTTTTGGTTACTACATAAATCCATATGTTATTTCATAGTTTTGATGTCTTCACTATTATTCTATAAAGAAAAACCCTTGAATGAGTAGGTGTGTCCAAACTTTTGACTGTGTATTTTTTGGTATATATTTTTGGGGCTATTCGAACAGTTATTACAGTGATCGCTGTCATTTGGCTGGCCAAAAACCATCATCCAAAATTCCATGACCATCACAGCCCTACTCAGAACAGATGACAACAGGGCCCTTTGGAAGACAGGACACCTGTTCGTGTACATACACACACACACCTGTTACCTGTAGGCAACTCTGTAGGCACTCTGCCTCCATCCTCCCTCCCCCCTCACTGTCATAGGTTTACTGAACAATACCCCCCTCACCCTATTGTTTCCCCTCCCCCCTAGTGTTTTCCCTATTCCACACCTCACATTCGAGTTCCCCAATACATTCGACTTACAGTATTCTATATTCTCCAGTACTAGCACACTAAGCTTGGAAGCCAATAAATTCATGTGAATTATTGACGATGCACTTAGGCTGATGTTATAATTTCCCTTTTTTGTAATATATATATATATTATATGACATCACATTTTATGTATGTTTCTGCATATGTACTATGATGTTCTAATAAACCTAAACATAAGCTATGGGTAAAAAATGGGTTCCTACTGGTTCCTACTGTTTCCCCCACCTACTTAGACACTCTTCTGGTAACCCTGGAAACCAACAATCCCTTGAGGCCTAAGCACCGGTTCGACCTAGGGGAAATCCTAACCACTCTAACCATTTTGGGGCTGACTGTCATAGTTGTAGTGTTAATGTTTGAGTTTGTGTGTTTGTTAATGGTTTAATTTAATCATGTCTGGGTGACATGTCAAGGCTAATAACACTTAGCTCTGAGCTAACGAGCATGATGCAAATACACTGGGGACTACTGAGGGGGTGGAGGAAAGAAACAGAGAGAAAGAGAGAGAGAGAAAGAGAGAGAGGGGGAGAAAGATGGGAAAGGGAGGGAGAGCGGGAGAAGGGGAGAGAGAGAGAGAGAGAGAGAGCGAGAGAAGGGGGGATAGATCCAGGAGGGAGGGAAGGAGTTGGGAGAGAGAGACAAAAAGAGAGTAGCGAGAGAAAGGGAGATTGTTTGTGTTTGCCATTAATTAGCATACTGTATCTGTTTTGTTGAAACAAATCAGTGCTCATTTTCACAGACAAACACACATGCACGCATATACACACACACACACACAGTTCTAATCCAATCAGCCTATAGTTATAAGGGGCCAAATTCTCAGGTCTATGACTAGGTTAATCTGAGTCATGTGACTTCAGGAAACACAATCTAATAATCTCTCTCTCTCACACACACACACACACCCACACACACACACACACACACACACACACACACACACACACACACACACACACACACACACACACACACACACACACACACACACACACACACACACACACACACACACACAAACTATTTTAGGCATGGTTCCGCATTGCATGGCCTATTTAATTGACAACTTGCAATCCAATCTAGGCTTTGATATTAGCTACTGTAGCTCCTGTGCTATTATCGTACAACCTAACGATTATCTAACCAATCATCAATACAACCTAGCGTTGTCACGATACCAGAATTTTGACTTCGATATCAATACCAGAGCTGTGTTCAAATACCCATACTAACATATTGTATACTACATACTAAATGACTATATGCTGCCTACTATATACTATTAGTTCATTTTAGTATACCGTAAACGAACGGTATCCTTTCAGTTAAGCGTACTAGCGCTTCACCCGTCTTCAGGAAGTTGATGCTGTTGCTATGCAACCTCTTGCTAGCTTGTTAGCATAACAAATGACTAGCTAGGCATCTTACGACTTCGGGTAAGTTCGTAAATTCAATCTGGAGTGCCAGAGTGCGCTCTGGGCGTTCGTAAATTTAGAGCATTGTCATATTGTCCATTCATAAATTCAGAGCGTTGTCAGTTTGTTCGTTCGTAAATTCTGTGCGTTTTGCTCTTGGAGCGTTCAGAGCACACACTGGATGCTCTGGCCGAGGAGTAGGGTTGATCCGAGCTCACAACGGCAGTCAAACACCCAAACTAACTGGAAAACATTGGCTAGCTTGCTACTTCCAGACACAAATGAGAGAACACCTCACTCTGACCATTTTACTAGCCCTAGCAGAGCTGGTTAAACAATTTTCATGTTATCTAGAGGGTTGGTGAGTGTAACTGCGCTGCTGGCAACAATTTAATTACGATTTTTTGCAAACGTTTACTGACACCGGCCATATTCAATGGGTGTTGAGCGTAAGTAAATTCATCAGTTATTCGATGCTCTGTCACACTCAGAAGAGAGTGCTCTGAAATCGGAGTAGATAGCCAGAGCGAATTAACAATGTCCATTAAGAAAGCACAACGATTTTACCACGTAGCTAAGCTAAGAATGATGTGAATAATCAAGTCAATAAACGTTGGGTAGTTAGTTAGATAGCATATAGTTAATATACTGGTGTATTAGTAGCCAACTAACGTTAGGTAGCTAGCTAACATACCGGTACATACTGCTGTAATGATATGCTGTGCGGTTCGTAAGGATAGCGTAGCTAACAAACTGTCAGCCAACATAACGTGTAACGTTACTTTATTACGTAACGTTACTTTATTACATTGCTCAACATTTTCTTAACATTTGTCATAATTAGTTAAAGCAATGAATTTGTATCCGCTCTAGTCGGACTTCAGCTGCATATTTTCCTCCATTTTCTTAAAATCTGAAAACGTTGTGAAGCCACGCCCACTTTCTGAAGAATTGCATTATGGGCCCTAAAAGCACGGAAATAGTGTCCACTGCTTGTATACTTCGTATTTTGGTGAATTTAGTACGACATCTGCAGACTTTTGGCATACTAACTGTATCCATACTATGACCAATAAGCATACTACATACTCAATTTACTTCACAAATAGTATAGTTAGTGCAGTTAGTATGAGTATTCGAATTCAGCTCAGGTTAAGTATCGCAATACTCGATCACGATACTCGATACCAAAACGATAACAAAACGATACCACAACAAACAAAAAAGAAGGGGTATTAGCCAAAGTCACACAATGGCACATCATCCAGACAGATGAACTCAGCTACTGCTCTGTTCAATATCATTACGTTTGAAAATGTTTCTGCACATTTTTCAGAGACAGCCATGTATGCATTAATTAATCAATCATACAATCAATCTTACTTTGTTTTTACCAACCTAACTACAAAACAACATAATGATAATAATTGATTTGAATGGTACATCTCTATTGATGAACTGGGTAAATCAAGATGTATCTTAGGTCATTTCACAATACAGGTGAATGCATATTATTCAATAGGAGTGTGTGCGTGCATTGAGATATTGAGCTTGTTTTAGCTGATTTCATGGGGCTACAGATGACAAAACAATCCCTTCCATTTAAGACTTATTTTAATTGAGACTGCTAGGAGAACATATTATTTTATTGTACTGGTCAACATTTGCATAGAAGAAGCAATATATTTTTTTTTAAGTGTGCGGTGTCTCTTTAAAAAAGTAATGACGTAATTCACCAGGCAGAACGTGGCTTTGGAATATGACTTTGTGGCTATGGAATCTAGTGGAAACCAGATGGGAGGTGAGGAAGACGAAGAAGTGAATTCGTTTTTGGCGGCGAGGGAAACGAATTGAATTAATAAAGTTTTTGGTGACAATCAGCTTTGAAATCAGCATATATTGCATTATGGTTTGCAACCAAACAAAGTACTAGGGTTGTGAATTCAGCTGTAAGCTAGCAAGGAAAGTTAGCCTACAAATTAAAGATAGAAGCTACCAGTATCGTCTTGCGCTGTCTAAAGGTGTTCTAGCCTGTATGGACATTGTTTTGCGAAAAGTAATAAACATTTTCAAAATGTCTACATGCCGCGTTGCATTATTCAAGTGTGATAACTTCTGTGCAGCATGAGTGGCGAGGTAACAATGCAGCCAGATAGCTCGAGCAACGAATGAATAAGTGGAGCAGGCACTTTGGTCTTCGCTCTATAAAGGGGCTGCGCTGATACAGATGTGATCCTCTCAATCACGTGAGACACATTTGACAGAAGTACTGAAGGTTGAAAAAATGATGGTGCCGAACCTTTTTAGTTTTCGATGCCAGCTGCCCAACAAAATGATACCTTCCATCAGCTACATGTCATCAGTATTCCTCAGAGATGGGGCCATACCCCAAACGATTTAATACAATTCCATATTGCATTCTGTCTCTGTTGTTCATTCAGTTAATCATTCAGCCTGTACTAGAATAAAATATAAATATATATATATGTCATTCAGCAGATGCTTTTATCCAATGCGACTTACAGTCATGCGTGCGTAAAGTTATTACATATTGGTGGTATCAGGCATCGACCCCACTATCCTGGCATTTGCAAACACCATACTCTAACAACTACCAGCTGGGTTATTTGCATATCTCTGGTCAAAGTTAGTGCAATATATGGGGATAAGTGCACTCTATGGGAAAGGGCATAGGCCAATAGGGTATCATTTGATTGAACCAGCTGTCTCAGGAACAAACACAGCCATGAGATCACTATAAAAACAACACCATATAGGTGACAGCTATGGCTTCATATTGATCCACAATGATCTATGACTGTCGATCAATAACTGTAACGATTCAACCCGGCAATCACTATAAATGTATTGACCAAATTCAAACAAACTTGATGTCTTACTCAATAATACACTGTTATTAATCAGTTACTAATCAGTTGCCATGATGTGTGTGGGTGTGAGTGTGTTTTCAGAACATTAAGCCTAGGCCTACTATCCTAACCAGGATCAATTCCATAGTTCATCTCTCATGATGACAAGACAAATAGGCCTATAATGCCCTATAATGCCACTCATGCTTGCTCCTGAGTGGCGCAGCAGTCTAAGGCATTGCAGCTCAGTGCAAGAGGCGTCACGACAGTCTCTGGTTCGAATCCAGGCTGTATCACATTCGGTGGTGATTGGGAGTCCCATAGGGCGGCGCACAATTGGCCCAGCTTCGTCCGGGTTTGGCCGGGGTAGGCCTTCATTGTAAATAAGAATTTGTTCTTAAATGACTTGTCTAGTTAAATAAAGGTTAAATAAAATAATAAAGTGTGTGTGTGTCTCCTACCTTGGCACGTAACTGTCCTGACGTGGACACTTTCCGGATCAGCTTCTGCTCCGTCTCGTCCGTCTCTCCGTCGCTATCCGAGCTCTCTTCCCCGGGTTCGGGCTGCGCTAGGCGGTCAGATTCCTGTGAAGACGTCGACTCCCGCGGTTCTTGGACGTACAAGACATTCGGGTTTAGTTTGGAAGCCATGATGGTGATTGTTTGAAGGAACGGACTTGGAAAAAGGAGGAGAGGAGAAGATGGGACGTGATGTGCGTGACCAGACTTCAATCTTCACACTTCGTCCGTTGATCTAAGGTAGCCTCGATCCTCTGAAAAGAATGAATGATTCATATTTTATTATTTAAAAAAGTGCCAGTTGGCAGTTAGTTAGGCAGGTGTTTGAAATATCCTCGTATGTCAGAGCAAGACAGTTTGAAATGTCCCCGCATGTCAGCTAGAGCAAATCAGTTTGCCACTCTCACTGTTTGGGTTTGCGTTTTGATGGTGTAAGTCATATGGACTGTACCATTGTGTGAAATCATTATTTTAATCCATGCAAACTTAAAATGGCTTAACTTGGGTGGTGTTGCTGTTAACACAGTTAACACAGTTCAGAAAATGGAGTGTTGCTAGGGTGGGAGTGACAGTACATTTTTTTCTCTTTACTGGTTCCTCTGCTAAACTGTCTTGGTCACAAGTGGTGAAGCCTATACCACTTGTGTGAATACCAACACAATCATTTTGACTTTATGCAAACTGTTAGAATGGTTAACCTGGGTACTGTTAAACTGTTTAGCCGGTTGTTGAGTTAAAACAAACGTAGAGCTACATTTGGCTGCCCACAACATGAAATGTAGGCCTATTTCTCTACATAGGGCAATAATAAGACATATGCCTTACTCATTGTATAACAGCTTTTTCTGAACATCTGCTATTGACGATAATGAAGATGATGATGATGGTTATTACAAAGGATAGGTCTAATATAGCATTAACTAAACGATGACATGACAATAAGCCTTCGTGCTTCAACAGTGATGAAAAGACAGTCATAAAATATAACATGACTACGAAAAAAACTGTAACTGTAATCCGTTACATTAAGCCTTTAGAAAATGCAGCACATGGCACAAATTTTTCACATGCAAATAGCAGTTTTCGGTAGTGCTCAAACCATGCCATTCCATGAGAGCAGTCCTCCATGACAAGAAGATAAACAACAGAGTAGGCTAAAAAGTCCTTAATGTTGGGGTTATGCTCAGGTAAAACAATTTGCCTAATCTATATTTTCATATTTCCAGGTCCTACTCTTGAAGATCAAGCGGTATTCAATTAGGCTCATTGGAACGACTGGAAATCTGACAGACAATGGTTTTTAATGTAAAGATAGGCTATAGCCTAATCGTATTATTATCTACATCAGAAAGCAATGGGTTAGACGAAGCCTACACAACCAACCGATAAAGTAAATTCCAACATCCATTTATGGCCACCAGCTATGTAAACTCTAACATCGATTTATCCGGCAACAGATGTCGTTCAATTGGTAAAATTCATTTGTGTCTTCATCTAATGCCTCTTAAAGGGAAATTAATCTAAAAATAACTGAAAGTAATCAGATTATGTTACTGAGTTTGTGTAATCCAAAAGTTACGTTACTGATTACAATTTTGGACAGGTAACTAGTAACTATAAAGAATTAGGCTACATTTATAAAGTAACACACACACAGGATTGTCATAAAAATCATGCACACACATTCCAGTAGGCTATTACAACACACACACCGCATGCACATTTCAATTTGTCACTTTCAAGACATTTTGGCATATAATGTTATAATATGTATCGCAATAACATCATGTTATATTTCTCAGTGGTCACCTGCAGTCGAGTGGTTGCTAACAGAACACCTGACTGTCATCATGTGTCTCAAGTGTGTGTCCTGTTTCCTTGGTTTCAGCTCTCTGAATTTAACCGACGTGTTGCTACTACACAACGACCGACCTCCCCATCTAGTCTACAGTAGCCAAAGGGCAGCATGATTTCAAATCATATGACGAAACAGTAGCGCTATGCGTTTATAAGGCTATTTCTTTTGAGACGAAAACGTTAAAAAATAAACAGATTTTTCTGTAACATTCAGTTGTTTTTTCTTTGGAACAACAGGCAGTAGTCGCGAGAGCTTCTTTCTACCTTTTAGAGCTGGCGGCTCACGAGCGACAACGTTTGATCATTCATTCCATTGAGAATGGGATCGTTAATAACGACGGAGACTGGCACAAAACACGGATTTCAATTATATTCATTCATCCGTTCATCTATCAACGTATTCATTAATTTATTCCGTTCACCGGCGAAGCTCAGTAAAAACCGTTTCAATTCAAAAATCCCGTCGTCAAAATCCGGTAGCCTAAACCAGCCTCTTTCAAGCATCTAGGTAACGTTTAGGGACGAACTGTCGTGCCATGCATCTGTATTCTACCGGGGGCGATTAAATAAGTATCTCTGTTACCGTGGCGTCCCCCGCTGCTTTTGCCCGGCCTGGGTACCTGTCTCTCGGCTTGAATCCTTCCACACGACTGAGCACTATCAAATCTCTGGTTCTCTCGCTCCGCTCTCACACCGACACACACTATACGCATAGCATCGGGGGTGATTTGAATCAGTTGGTTGGGAGGGGAGGAGGAGATGGGGAGAGACAGAAGAGCTTAGAGGAAGGAGGGTGATTTGAAGGCTACTTAAACTAGCCTTCACGAGAATGCAGAGAAACAGAGAGAGAGATTAAATCAAAACTGCAAGCTAATTCTTCCCAGGTTAAACGGGGGAGTGAAACATTTACAATGAAAACACCCACAGCACCGGATAATTGTAATCAGTTTACCGGCAGTAATCAAATATGCATGGAAGATAGTTAGCCATGGTTCGGCAGTGGTTGTTGTCTCTCAATTCAATTCAAAGGGCTTTATTGGCATGGGGTAACATATGATTATATTGCCAAAGCAAGTGAAATTGATAAAGAAAAGTGAAATAAACAATAAAAAGTAAATATTACACTCACACAAGTTCCAAAAGAATAAAGCTATTTCAGATTTGCAAATAGTTAAAGTACAAAAGGGAAAATAAATATATATGGGTTGTATTTACAATGGTGTTTGTTCTTCACTGGTTGCTATTTTCTTGTTGCAGCAAGTCACAAATCTTGCTGCTGTGATTGCACACTGTGGTATCTCACCCAATAGATATGATACTTTATCAAAATCGGAATTGTTTTCGAATTCTTTGTAGTTCTGTGTAGTCTGATGGAATTATATGTCTCTAATATGGTCATACATTTGGCAGGAGGTTAGCAAGTGCAGCTCAGTTTCCACATTTTGTGGGCAGTGTGTACATAGCATGTCTTCTCTTGAGAGCCAGGTCTCTCTACGGCAACCTTTCTCAATAGCAAGGCTATGCTCACTGAGTCTATACATAGTCAAAGCTTTCCCTAATTTTGGGTCAGTCATAGTGGTCAGGGATTCTACCACTGTTTAGGGCCAAATAGCATTCTAGTTTGCTCAGTTTTTTTGTTAATTCATTCCAATGTGTAAAGTAATTTTTTACTTTTTGTTGTCTAATGATTTGGTTGGGTCTAATTGTGTTGCTGTCCTGGGGCTCTGTGGGGTCTGTTTGTGTTTATGAACAGAGCCCTTGGACCAGCTTGCTTAGGGTACTCTTCTCCAGGTTCATCTCTCTGTAGGTGATGGCTTTGTTATGGAAGGTTTGGGAATCACTTCCTTTTAGGTGGTTGTAGAATTTAACAGATCTTTTGTGGATTTTGATAATTAGCTGGTATCGGCTTTGCATGCATTATTTGGTGTTTTACGTTGTACACTGAGGATATTTTAGCAGAATTCTGCATGCAGAGTCTCAATATGGTGGTTATCCCATTTTGTGAATTTATGGTTGGTGAGCTGACCCCCAGACCTCACAACCATAAAGGGTAATGGGTTCTATAACTGATTCAAGTCTTTTTAGCCAGATCCTAATTGGTGTGTTGAATTTTATCTTTATTTTGATGTCATTGAAGGCCCTTCTTGCATTGTCTCTCAGATCATTCATAGCTTTGTGGAAGTTACCTGTTGCGCTGATGTTTAGGCCGAGGTATGTATTGTTTTTTGTGTGCTCTAGGGCAACGGTGTCTAGATGGAATTTGTAATTGTGTTGATTGTGTATATGTATTTTATAATGTCGTATGCTTTCCCCTAACACCACTTTACATCGATTTGGATAGCAAACCCTCATGCCAAATTGATTCAAAAGCTTTTTTGAAGTCAACAAAGCATGAGAAGACTTTGCCTTTGTTTTGCTTTGTTTGTCAATTAGGGTGAGCAGGTTGAATACATGGTCTGTCATACACTAATTTGGTAAAAAGCCAATTTGACATTTGCTCAGTACATTGTTTTCACTGAGGAAATTTTCTGTTTGTCACGTTCCTGACCTTATTTCCCTTGTTTTGTATTTATTTAGTATGGTCAGGGCGTGAGTTGGGGTGGGCAGTCTATGTTATTTGTTTCTATGTTTAGGTTTGTTCGTTTGGCCTAATATGGTTCTCAATCAGAGACTGGTGTTTGTCATTGTCTCTGATTGGGAGCCATATTAAGGTAGGCTGTTTTCACTGGTTGTTTGTGGGTGATTGTTGCTGTGTCTGTGTTTGTTCGCCACACGGTACTGTTTCGTTCGTTCGTTCGTTTGTTCGTTTGTTCCTGTTCGTGCGTTCATGTCTTATATGTTCTCAAGTTCAGGTCTGTTCACGTCGTTTATTGTTTTGTAGTTTGTTCAAGTGTTTTTTCGTCTTCGTTTAATAAACGATAGTATGTATTCAAACCAAGCTGCGCTTTGGTCCGATCCTTGCTCCTCCTCAGACGAGGAGGAAGACGAACGTTACACTGTTAATGATAATGCAAAGGATTTTCCTAAGGTTGCAGTTGATGTACAGTACCAGTCAAAAGTTTGGAAACACCTACACATTCAAGGATTTTTCTTTATTTTCACTATTCTATTTAATTTAATTTCTTTATTTTATTTAACCTTTATTTATCTAGGTAAGTACATTTTCTACATTGTAGAATAATAGTGAAGACATCAAAACTACGAAATAACATATATGGAATCATGTAGTAAGCAAAAAAGTGTTAAACAAATCCAAATATATTTTAGATTCTTCAAAGTAGCCACCCTTTGCCTTGATTACTGCTTTACACATTCTTAGCATTCGCTCAACCAGCTGCACCTGGAATGCTTTCCCAACAGTCTTGGAGTTCCCACATATGCGGAACAGTTGTTGGCTGCTTTTCCTTTACTGTGTGAATTGGGTTGAGGTCAGGTGATTGTGGAGGCCAGGTCATCTGATGCAGCACTCCATCACGCTCCTCCTTGGTCAAATAGCTCTTACACAACCTGAAGGTGTGTTGGGTCATTGTCCTGTTGAAAAACAAATGATAGTCCCACTAAGCGCAAACCAGATGGGATGGCGTATTGCTGCAGAATGCTGTGCTAGCCATGCTGGTTAAGTGTGCCTTGAATTCTAAATAAATCACTGACAGTGTCACCAGCAAAGCACCCCCACACCATCACACCTCCTCCTCCATGCTGAACGGTGGGAACCGCACATGCAGAGATAATCCGTTCACCTACTCTGTGTATCACAAAGACACGCCGTTTGGAACCAAAAATCAAAAATTTGGACTCATCAGACCAAATGACAGATTTCCACAGGCCTAATGTCCATTGCTCATGTTTCTTGACCCAAGCAAGTCTCTTCTTATTATTGGTGTCCTTTAGTAGTGGTTTCTTTGCAGCAATTCGACCATGAAGGCCTGCTTCACGCAGTCTCCTCTGAACAGTTGATGTTGACATGTCTGTTACTTGAACACTGTGAAGCATTTATTTGGGCTGCAATTTCTGAGTCTGGTAACGCTAATGAACTTATCCCCTGCAGCAGAGGTAACTCTGGGTCTTCCTTTCCTTTGGCGGTCCTCATGAGAGCCAGTTTCATCATAGCTCTTGATGGGCTTTTGCGACTGCACTTGAAGAAACTTTCAAAGTTCCCGGATTGACTGACCTTCATGTCCTAAAGTAATGATGGACTGTCATTTCTGTTTTCTTATTTGAGCTGTTCTTGCCATAATATGGAGTTTTACCAAATAGGGCTATCTTCTGTATACCACCCCTACCGTGTCACAACACAACTGATTGGCTCAAACGCATTAAAAAGGAAAGAAATTCCACAAATTAACTTTTAACAAGTAAATTAAAATGCATTCCAGGTGACTACCTCATGAATCTGGTTAAGAGAATGCCAAGAGTGCTGTAATGGGAATTTTGATATTTGTGGTTTTTTATAACTCATTTCTGTGTTCTGTTCATGTGCTGTTCTAATAACCAATTTCTGTGTTCATTCAAGTGGCTGACTGTACAAATCACACACATCAGTGCCTGCAATTTGGCAGTACGCCCAGACCGGGTTTTGAAAACAAATGACTTTGTTTTGAGAACGAACGAAAGATATCTCAGTTTCAAGGTCTCAGCTTAGAGAGGAGAAACCTCGTGAGGTGTTGGTCTGTCACATGTTATGAAACAGTATTGGTCGGTCACATGAGTGAAACAAAACGGTAATGATTAAATAATTATGCTAAATCATGTTAATATAACTTGTCTGTGTAAAGCCGTATTGTCTCGCCCTGACCTTAGAGATCCTTATTATTCTCTATGTTTGGTTAGGTCAGGGTGTGACTCGGGTGGGGAAATCTATGTTTTCTATTTCTTTGTGTTTTTGGCTGAGTATGGTTCCCAATCAGAGGCCGCTGTCTATCGTTGTCTCTGATTGGGGATCATATATAAGTTGTAATTTTCCTTTTGGGTTTTGTGGGATCTTGTTTTCTGTTTATTGTTTTTTTTGCCTGACAGAACTGTTCACTTTCGTTTTTTGACTTTCGTTATTTTGTTTGAGTGTTTTTGAATAAAAAATCATGAACACATTCCACGCTGCGTCTTGGTCCACTCTTCCTACCACAAACGAGAGCCGTAACACGTATATAAGACAACCGCTGGGTCTGCCCAGGAAAAGCTCCTGATTGACATGTACTATGGTGCATTGAGTTGGTTGGAACCTCTCCAGCACGCTGACAATAAACGATGATTCATTTAAGATTGACTTCAAGTGCCCCTGTGTAAGAATCTTTCCACAACAGTGTGCAAAGCTGTCATGAAGGCAAAAGGTGGCTACTTTAAAAGAATCTCAAATATGACAATTATTTTTATTTGTTTAGCACTTTTTTGGTTACTACATGATTACATATGCTATTTCATAGGTTTGATGTCTTCACAATTATTCTACAATGTAGAAAATAGTACAAATAAATAGAAATCCTTGAATGAGTAGGTGTGTCCAAACTTTTGACTGGTATTGTATATCCCACAGTAGTTATTTGGGTCAAATTTGTCTCCACATTTGTGGATTGGGGTGATCAGTCCTTGGTTTTAAATATCAGGGAAGATGCCAGAGCTGAGGATGATGTTAACCTCCCTGCTGTGTTCCGGTCGAATTGGAACGATTCGGTCGAATTGGAACGAATTTATTCTGATTGTCATAAGGTTCCATAACTTTGTCCATACAGGGCATCTGAACACACCAAATTAATTTTGATGATTTTCATTACTTTTTGGGTGTTTTATTTAACTTTTGTACACCTGTGGTGTTTCCAGTCAAAATAACCGGTCATTAGAAATGAATGGGTGAGACTACAATTAGTGTATAAAATTGGGTTCAGGCACATGCCCATTCATCAGATGGACACACTTCCTAACCCAAACCTCCACATGCATGTGTGTTTGAGCGCACACACACACACACACACACACACACACACACACACACACACACACACACACACACACACACACACACACACACACACACACACACGCACACACGCACGCACGCACACACACACACACACACACACACCTCACTCCTCTTCTTGGCTTCCATGGCAACCCCCACAGGAACCTTTCCCGAATAGAATCTTAGCCCCACGGGAACCACATCTGTTGGCATTCTCACAAACAATCGCAACATTGTTTCAATAATATTTTGAACTTTTGTCACAGCTCTGGTATATAAAGTTTTTTGAGACCTTGCTCACAATGCATTCTGTGGCAGCACAATGACCAAACGATATACTGTATGTGAGGCTCTTGATCATATCTTTGATCATGACACTGGTTAGGAGGGGAAGATGACAATGGGGAAGATGGGCGACACCTAAAGTTGGGTGGATACAAGCACAAAGAAGTGAAACAGATCAGGGTGTGACAGAGGGATGCCACCTGGCGTCCTACCAGGGCGCATATCTGGTTGAGCGGGGTTCCGGCGGTGAAAGTCGGCGATGAGGGCCTTGTCCAGGATGTCCTTAGTGGGGACCCTGCACCTCTCCTCCAGGCCATAACCCTCCCAGTTCAGGGCAGGCTGAATGAGACTAGGAACAACAGGAGCACAGAAAAACACGATGGTAGACTTAACAAGACAAGACGAACTGGCAATAGACAAACAGAGAACACAGGTATAAATGCACTGGGGATAATGGGGAAGATGGGCGACACCTGGAGGGGGATGGAGACAAGTACAAAGACAGGTGAAACAGATCAGGGTGTGACAATATTGTATCATTTCTTTTAGGATTCCATCAACACATCATAGGCTTTTTTGGGTTGGAGGATTTGTATGTTGTCCTGTAGTTCATTCAATGTAATTGGAGAATCCAGTGGGCTCTGTTAGTCTTTTACAGTTGATTCTAAGATTTGTATTTGATCATGTATATGTTTTTGCTATTTGTCCTTTGTTATAGAGCCAAAAACATTGGAGAAGTGGTTTATCCTTACATCTCTGTTTTGGGATAGATAACTATTTGTGTGTTCCAATCTTCCCAGAAATGTTTAGATTCTATGGATTCTTCAATTACATTAAGTTGATGTCTAGTGTGCTGTTCCTTCTTTTTTGTCATAGTGAATTTCTGTATTGTTTTAGTGATTCACCATAGTGAAGGCTCAGGTTTTCTGGGTCTAAATGTTTTTGGTTGGATAGGTTTTTCAATTTCTTTCTTAGGTTTTTGCATTCTTCGTAAAACCATTTGTAATTGTTGGTAATTTTCTTAGGTTGTCTGCTTTAAAAAAAATAAAGGAGGCTCGTCAAATATTTGTCACACCCTGGCCTTAGTTATCTTTGTTTTCATTATTATTTTAGTTAGGTCAGGGTGTGACATGGGGAATGTATGTGTTTTGGTTTGTCTAGGGGTTTGTACGTTTAATGGGTCAGTGTCTTGTCTAGGTGTTTGTATGTCTATGGCTGCCTAGATTGGTTCTCAATTAGAGGCAGCTGTGGTTTATTGTCTCTGATTGAGAGCCATATTTAAGGCAGCCATAGGCATTTGGGTTTTGTGGGTAATTGTCTATGTTGTACGTTTGTAGCTTGTGTGTGCACTAACGTTTATAGCTTCACGATCGTTTGTTGTTTTGTTTTGTTATAGTGTTCGTTACGTGTTTTTTTTTCCCTTCTCTAAAATAAAAGAGAATGTATTTTGCACACGCTGCGCCTTGGTCCTCTCTCTCTCCGCAAGACGATCGTGACAGAATTACCCACCATAACGGGACCAAGCAGCGTGTAAAGCAGCAACGGGAGCAGCGCATAAAGGATTCATGGACATGGGAGGAGATATTGGATGGAAAGGGACCTTGGGCTCAGCCTGGAGAATATCGCCGCCCTCGTGAAGAGCTGGAGGCAGCTAAAGCCGAGAGGCGGCGGTATGAGGAGGTAGCAGGGAAACAGGAGCAAAGACTGGACTACACTACGTGGGAGGAGATCGACAGGTGGGCGATAGACCCAGGGAGAATGCCGGAGCCCGCCTGGGATTCTCTGGCGCAGTGCGAGGAGGGATACCGGCGAATGGAGGCAGCACGACGACACGGTAGGAAGCCTGTGAGTCAGCCCCAAAAATTTCTTGGGGTGGGGCTAAAAGGGAGTGTGGCGAAGTCAGGTAGGAGACCTGCGCCTACTCCCTGTACTTACCGTGGAGAGCGAGAGTACGGGCAGACACCGTGTTACGCAGTAGATCGCATGGTGTCTCCTGTACGTGTTCATAGCCCGGTGCGGGTTATTCCACCTCCCCGCACTGGCAGGGCTAGATTGGGCATTGAGCCAGGTGCCATGAAGCCGGCTCAACGCGTCTGGTCTCCAGTGCGTCTCCTCGGGCCGGCATACATGGCACCAGCCTTACGCATGGTGTCCCCGGTTCGCCTACTCCCCGCACTGGTCGGGCGACGGGGAGCATACAACCAGGTAAGGTTGGGCAGGCTCAGTGCTCAAGGGAGCCAGTACGCCTGCACGGTCCGGTATTTCCGGCGCCACCTCCCCGCCCCAGTCCAGTACCACCAGTGCCTACACCACGCACCAGGCTTCCTGTGTGTCTCCAGAGCCCTGTTCCTCCTCCACGCACTAACCCTATGGTGCGTGTCTCCAGCCCATTACCACCAGTGCCTACACCACGCACCAAGCCTCCTGTGTGTCCCCAGAGTCCTGTGCGTCCTGTTGCTGCTCCCCGCACTAGCCCTGAGATGCGTGTCCCCAGCCCGGTACCACCAGTGCCGGCACCACGCACTAGGCCTAATGTGCGTCTCCAGGGTCCAGTATGCCCTGTTCCTTCTCCCCGCACTAGCCTGAAGGTGCGTGTCCTTAGCCCGGTACCTCCAGTTCCGGCACCACGCACCAGGCATACAGTGTGCCTCAGCCGGCCAGAGCTGCCCGTCTGCCAAGCACCGTCAGAGCTGCCCGTCTGCCAAGCACCGTCTGAGCTGCCCGTCTGCCAAGCACCGTCTGAGCTGCCCGTCTGCCAAGCACCGTCTGAGCTGCCCGTCTGCCAAGCACCGTCTGAGCTGCCCGTCTGCCAAGCACCGTCTGAGCTGCCCGTCTGCCAAGCACCGTCTGAGCTGCCCGTCTGCCAAGCACCGTCAGAGCCGTCTGTCCCGAGCCGCTAGAGCCGTCCGCCAGACAGGATCAGCCAGAGCCGTCCGCCAGACAGGATCAGCCAGAGCCGTCCGCCAGACAGGATCAGCCCGAGCCGTCCGCCAGACAGGATCAGCCCGAGCCGTCCGCCAGACAGGATCAGCCCGAGCCGTCCGCCAGACAGGATCAGCCCGAGCCGTCCGCCAGACAGGATCAGCCAGAGCCGTCCGCCAGACAGGATCAGCCAGAGCCGTCCGCCAGCCATGAGCAGCCAGAGCCGTCCGCCAGCCATGAGCAGCCAGAGCCGTCCGCCAGCCATGAGCAGCCAGAGTCGCCAGCCAGCCATGAGCAGCCAGAGTCGCCAGAGGCAGCTGTGGTTTATTGTCTCTGATTGAGAGCCATATTTAAGGCAGCCATAGGCATTTGGGTTTTGTGGGTAATTGTCTATGTTGTACGTTTGTAGCTTGTGTGTGCACTAACGTTTATAGCTTCACGATCGTTTGTTGTTTTGTTTTGTTTTGTTCTTTTGTTGTTATAGTGTTCGTTACGTGTTTTTTTTCCCTTCTCTAAAATAAAAGAGAATGTATTTTGCACACGCTGCGCCTTGGTCCTCTCTCTCTCCGCAAGACGATCGTGACAATGTTCTTTTTTGGTTTTTCTACCGCCAAGTTTACACCTTCACTATTACAGTGAAACATTTTATGCAGGAAGTTGCCTAAAATTGATTAAATTTGTTGTTACCTAATTGTTTTTTTTTTTTGATTTCTACACTACTTTCCTTCCACCTATAGAATTTCTTAATATTATGCAATTCCTTTGGCTTTGATGCCTCATGATTGAGTATTGTTCTATTCAAGTAGACTGTAATTTTTTACTATGATCTGATAGTGGTGTCAGTGGGCTGACTATGAACACTCTGAGAGACTCTGGGTTGAGGTCAATGATAAAGTAATCTACAGTGCTACTGCAAAAGGATGAGCTGTAGGTGTACCTACTGTAAGAGTCCCCTCGAAGCCTACCATGGACTATGTACAGATCCAGCATGCGACAGAGCTGCAGGAGTTGTGACCTTTTTTTGTTGGTTGTTTTGTCATAGTTGTGCCTAGGTGGGCATATTTGGGAGGGAATGCTGTAACGTCCCCTTGTGTGCTAAGAGTGTCAGGTTCATGTCCAGTTCTGGCATTTAGGTCGCCACAGACTAGTACATGTCCCTGGGACTGGAAATGTTTGATCGCCCCCTCTAGTATGGATATTCTATTGGGGGATATAAATTTAGGTAGCACACATGAGGACATTTTTCTCTGTTGAGATCATTTCCTTATTAATTTCTAGCCAGATGTAAAAATGTTCTTGTTTTTACTAATTTAATAGAGTGGGCTATACAGTGATCCCTCGCCACTTCGCGGTTCACTTATCGCGGATTCGCTATTTCGCGGATTTTCATAATGCATTTTTTTTTTTTTTTGGTGCATTGTGCTCTGCATTCTGATTCGCTAAAAACTCACTCCCGCTTCTTGTATCAAAACATGCTACGAATTGTGCTATCATTTTGTCGTCTCGTGCAGTTATGTGTACGTACATAAAACAGCTTGGCAAATTTACATTAAGTTGGCCAAATTATCTTGTAATTTCGAACATCTCCTAAACCCATAATGTCGACGAAACGGCCTACACGTGAGTCACTGTATTTGTATACATGTAATAGTTGCTAATTGTAAAAAAAAAAAAAAGTTTTCTATTTCGCGGATTTCACTTATCGCGGGTCATTTTCGGAACGTAACCCCCGCGATAAACGAGGGATTACTGTATATCAAATAAGCATAACTCTGAGTCGCTTCCCTTGTTTCATACATGGTAGTTTGATGGATGGGATTACCAGCTCTCTATAACCTAGAAGGCAACCAGTGGGTCCATCTCCTTTATACCATGTTTCTTGTAGCATGACAATAACTGTATTTCCAATTTATTTGATGAAGTCTGAGTTCCTGCTCTTTAGACCAAAGGCAGATGACCTCAGACCTTGTATTTTCCAGGTTGAGATAGTAAAAGCTTTGTTTTCTATAGTGTCTAATGTTGTTTTCATGTGGTTTAGGCTCGGACCATTACAGTTGATTTAAGCAGAGAATGTTGAGCATCTGATACATACCTCTTAGGTCGCAGGATGGGGCTTGGGCAGGTGAATTAGTGGGATTTGGGCCTGTTGCTCTGCTCACGGCCTTGGCATATGTGCGGCTGTCATGTTGAGGTTCTTGCTGCAGGGGCGGGAGGCATGGGGGGGGGGGGGGGGCAGCAGGGGCATAAGACTAATCTGGGGGGGCCTATATAGGGTATTGCTAGGGTTTGTTTGCGGAGGGGTCGATTGGTTGGGGTGGGGATGTGGCTGGTGGTGCTGTGGTGGTCTGGGTGTAGGTCCTCTTGATGTGGACCTTTTTGGTGCAGCTCTTCCGGGGGGGAAATCTTGCTGCCGTGATTGCCCACTGTGGTATTTTACCCAATAGATATGGGAGTTTATCAAAATTGGATTTGTTTTTTGAATTCTTTGTGGGTCTGTGTAATCTGAGGGAAATGTGTGTCTCTAATATGGTCATACATTTGGCATGCGTGGTCCCATGGTGTTTATACTTGCAAACTGTTGTTTGTACAGATGGACGTGATGCCTTCAGGCATTTGGAAATTGCTCCCAAGGATGAACCAGACTTGTGGAGGTCTAAAATGTATTTTCTGAGGTCTTGGCTGATTTCTTTTGATTTTCCCATGATGTCAAGCAAAGGGGCACTGAGTTTGAAGGTAGGCCTTGAAATACATCCATAGGTACACCTCCAATTGACTCAAATTACATCAATTAGCCTATCAGAAACTTCTAAAGCCATGACATACTTTTGTGGAATTTTCCAAGCTGTTGAAAGGCACAGTCAACTTAGTGTATGTAAACTTCTGACCCACTGGAATGGTGATACAGTGAATTATAAGTGAAATAATCTGTCTGTAAACAATTGTCGGAAAAATTACTTGTGTCATGCACAAAGTAGATGTCCTAACCGACTTGCCAAAACTACAGTTTGTTAACAAGAAATATGTGGAGTGGTTGAAAAACGAGTTTTAGTGACTCCAACCTCAGTGTATGTAAGCTTCCGACTTCAACTGTTGCATGTCTTCTCTTGAGAGCCAG
Source organism: Salvelinus alpinus (assembly GCF_045679555.1). NCBI lineage: Eukaryota > Metazoa > Chordata > Actinopteri > Salmoniformes > Salmonidae > Salvelinus > Salvelinus alpinus. Next base: position 48,240,847 of record NC_092096.1, on the reverse strand, counting down.
GTCTGCCTATGGTCTGCCTTTCTCAATAGCAAGGCTATGCTCACTGAGTCTGTACATAGTCAAAGCTTTCCTTAATTTTAGGTCAGTCACAGTGGTCAGGTATTCTGCCACTGTGTACTCTCTGTTTTCTTTGTTAATTCTGTCCAATGTGTCAAGTAATTACCTTTTTATGTTATCTTGATTTGGTTAGGTCTAATTGTGTTGCTGTCCTGGGGCTCTCTGAGGTCTGTTTGTGTTTGTGAACAGAGCCCCAGGACCAGCTTGCTTAATCTCTCTGTAGGTGAAGGCTTTGTAATGGAAGGTTTAGGAATCCCTTCCTTTTAGGTGGTTGTAGAATTTAACATCTCTTTTCTGGATTTTGATCATTATCGGGTATCGTCCTAATTGTACTCTGCATTCAATATTTGGCCTTTTACTTTGTACATGGACGATGTTTTTGGTGTTTGTCCCATTTTGTCAATTCTTGGCTGTTGAGCAGATCCCAGACCTAACAACCATAGAGGGTAATGGGTTCTATAACTGACTCAAGTATTTTTAGCGAGATCCTAATTGAGAGAAAGACATTTCTATTCCTTTTGATGGTGTAGAAGGCCCTTCTTGCCTTGTCTCTCAGATCATTCACAGCCTACCTGTGATGCTGATGTTTACGCCGAGGTAGGTATAGTTTTTTTGTGTCTCTCTCTCCTCTCTCTCTCTTACGTTGGTCTGCTGTGTTATGTAGCCAATGGTAGGTATAGGCTACACATCTGTCATCTGTCATCTAACTGGCACACCGGTACACTTCTCTCTCTCCTCATCTCTCTCACTGTTTATCTCCTCTCTCTCTCTCTCCACATCTCTGTCTCTACCCCCTCCCCTTCTCTCTGTCCCTCCCTCTATCTGTCCCCCGAGCCAATGGTAGGTACAGGCTACACTTCTGTGCGATTCATTCAACTGGTACAGCGATACGAATCCTTCCTCCTTATCTCGCTCTGTTTCACTGCTCTCTCTCTCCCCCTCTCTCCTCTCTCTCTTCATATATTTTTCTCTCTCTCTCTAATGATAGATACAGTGCCTTCGGAAAGTATTCAGACCCCTTGACTTTGTTACAGCTTTATTCTAAAATTGATTTTTTTTTAAACATCAGCAATCTACACACAATATCCCATAACAACAAAGAGAAAAACAGGTTTTTAGAGATTTTTTGCAAAAACAAATAAATACACTGCTCAAAAAAATAAAGGGAACACTTAAACAACACAATGTAACTCCAAGTCAATCACACTTCTGTGAAATCAAACTGTCCACTTAGGAAGCAACACTGATTGACAATAAATTTCACATGCTGTTGTGCAAATGGAATAGACAAAAGGTGGAAATTATAGGCAATTAGCAAGACACCCCCAAAAAAGGAGTGATTCTGCAGGTGGTGACCACAGACCACTTCTCAGTTCCTATGCTTCCTGGCTGATGTTTTGGTCACTTTTGAATGCTGGCGGTGCTCTCACTCTAGTGGTAGCATGAGACGGAGTCTACAACCCACACAAGTGGCTCAGGTAGTGCAGTTCATCCAGGATGGCACATCAATGCGAGCTGTGGTAAAAAGGTTTGCTGTGTCTGTCAGCGTAGTGTCCAGAGCATGGAGGCGCTACCAGGAGACAGGCCAGTACATCAGGAGACGTGGAGGAGGCCGTAGGAGGGCAACAACCCAGCAGCAGGACCGCTACCTCCGCCTTTGTGCAAGGAGGTGCACTGCCAGCGCCCTGCAAAATGACCTCCAGCAGGCCACAAATGTGCATGTGTCTGCTCAAACGGTCAGAAACAGACTCCATGAGGGTGGTATGAGGGCCCGACGTCCACAGGTGGGGGTTGTGCTTACAGCCCAACACCGTGCAGGACGTTTGGCATTTGCCAGAGAACACCAAGATTGGCAAATTCGCCACTGGCGCCCTGTGCTCTTCACAGATGATAGCAGGTTCACACTGAGCACATGAGCACATGTGACAGACGTGACAGAATCTGGAGACGCCGTGGAGAACGTTCTGCTGCCTGCAACATCCTCCAGCATGACCGGTTTGGCGATGGGTCAGTCATGGTGTGGGGTGGCATTTCTTTGTGGGGCCGCACAGCCCTCCATGTGCTCGCCAGAGGTAGCCTGACTGCCATTAGGTACCGAGATGAGATCCTCAGACCCCTTGTGAGACCATATGCTGACACATGTACATTTGTGGCCTGCTGGAGGTCATTTTGCAGGGCTCTGGCAGTGCACCTCCTTGCACAAAGGCGGAGGTAGCGGTCCTGCTGCTGGGTTGTTGCCCTCCTACGGCCTCCTCCACGTCTCCTGATGTACTAGCCTGTCTCCTGGTAGCGCCTCCATGCTCTGGACACTACGCTGACAGACACAGCAAACCTTTTTACCACAGCTCGCATTGATGTGCCATCCTGGATGAACTGCACTACCTGAGCCACTTGTGTGGGTTGTAGACTCCGTCTCATGCTACCACTAGAGTGAGAGCACCGCCAGCATTCAAAAGTGACCAAAACATCAGCCAGGAAGCATAGGAACTGAGAAGTGGTCTGTGGTCACCACCTGCAGAATCACTCCTTTTTTGGGGGTGTCTTGCTAATTGCCTATAATTTCCACCTTTTGCCTATTCCATTTGCACAACATTTGCACAACAGCATGTGAAATTTATTGTCAATCAGTGTTGCTTCCTAAGTGGACAGTTTGATTTCACAGAAGTGTGATTGACTTGGAGTTACATTGTGTTGTTTAAGTGTTCCCTTTATTTTTTTGAGCAGTGTATATAAATACCTTATTTACATAAGTATTCAGGCCCTTTGTTTTGAGAATGGAAATTGAGCTCAGGTCCTGTTTCCATTGATCATCCTTGAGATGTTTCTACAACTTGATTGGAGTCCACCTGTGGTAAATTCAATTGGTTGGGCATGATTTGCAAAGGCACACACCAGTCTATATAAGGTCCCACAGTTGACAGTGCATGTCAGAGCAAAAACCAAGCCATGAGGTTGAAGGAATTGTCCTTAGAGCTCCGAGACAGGATTGTGTGGAGGCACAGATTTGGGGAAGGGTACCAAAAAATGTCTGCAGCATTGAAGGTCCACAAGAACACAGTGGCCTCCATCACCCTTAAATGGAAAATGTTTGGAACCACCAAGACTCTTCCTAGAGCTGGCCCCCTGGTCAAACTGACCAATCAAGGGAGAAGGGCCTTGGTCAGGGAGGTGACCAAGAACCTGATGGTCACTCGGACCGATCTCTGGAGTTCCTCTGTGGAGATGGGAGAACCTTCCAGAAGGGAAACCATCTCTGCAGCACTCCACCAATCAGGCCTTTATGGTAGAGTGGCCATATGGAAGCCACTCCTCAGTAAAGGCTCATGACAGCCCGCTTGGAGTTTGCCAAAAAGCACCTAAAGGACTCTCAGACCATGAGAAACAAGATTCTCTGGACTGATGAAACCAAGATTGAACTCTTTGGCCTGAATGCCAAGTGTCACGTCTGGAGGAAACCTGGCACGGTGAAGCACGGTGGTGGCAGCATCATGCTGTGGGGATGTTATAAAGCAGCAGGGACTGGGAGACTAGTCAGGATCGAGGCAAAGATTAACAGAGAAAAGTACAGAGAGATCCTTGATGAAAACCTGCTCAGGACCTCAGACTGGGGTGAAGGTTCACCTTCCAACAGGACACCGACCTTAAGCACACAGCCAAGACAACACAGGAGTGACTTTGGGACAAGTCTCTGAATGTCCTTGAGTGGCCCAGCCAGAGCCCGGACTTGAACCCAATCGAACTTCTCTGGAGACCTGAAAATAGCTGTGCAGCAACGCTCCTCATCCAAGAGGATCTGCAGAGAAGAATGGGAGAAACTCCCCAAATACAGGTGTGTCAAGCTGGTAGTGTCTTGCCCAAGAAGACTCAACGCTGAAATCGTTGCCAAAGGTGCTTCAACAATGTACTGAGTAAAGGGTATGAATGCTTATGTAAATGTGATATTTCAGTTTTTAGCAAACAGTTCTAAAAGGCTGTTTTGGCTTTGTCATTATTGGTTATTGTGTGTAGATTGATGAGGGAAAAAAACAATTGAATACATTTTAGAATAAGGCTGTAATGTAACAAAATGTGGAAAACGTCAACAGGTCTGAATACTTTCCCGAAGGCACTGTATATGCTACTCACAGGTGTGAGTCATCTGTCATCCAACTGACAATAGTACACTTCCTTCCTTCCTGCAGCTTGACAAACGTGAAAACGTTGACATCAGGGGAGTTGGAACATGGTAGCTTAGTGGGCTGTAACAGGAAGTGAAGGAGATGACTGGTAGGTAGACACGATGTCTCGCTTTCTTTCGTTCTCACGCACACGCGAGCACGTCCGCACGCACACGCACACACACACTCCTAATGGCAATAATGTATGCACCATATGGCTCTTTGCTTCCCTCTAGTGTTTTGACTGTTTGTTGTACAAATACTGTATGGGGTCTATTTTCGGTTGGCGTTAAGGAGGCGCAAGTGTAATTTCGTAATGTAAAAACTGTCGGCCTAACGCCAGGTTCGGCTATCTAGCTGTCTTACATTAGCACGCTTGCACTCAGATGGGAGGGTGGATATATTTCAGACATGTCATTAAAAACATGATCCGAAGTGCTAATTTCAGGCAGCTACAATAGTGATATTTAAATCCAATCAAAAGCTAGTTTTAGCGGTAACGCCGTTGGTCATGTTATGCATTTTGACAGCGGAAACTCAGCATATCCAGCCGTGACGCACACTGCCCATGGAACAAGATGTGATTTGGTGCCAGTATACTTAATATTTAAAAACATAAAACTATAATGTTTTTTACCTATTTTGTTTGATTTGAATAAAAACCAACCATAGACACCCCCCCCCCCCCCCCCCCCCCTCTCAATGAAGGCTGTTTTATTTTTGTCCTGCCCAATATATTTATATTTGTATTTATTATGGATTCCAATTAGGCGTTGGCGCGAAAAGGCTGGGTTTTTAATGAATAAACAAGTTGTGGATGTGTAGAGGCTTGACCCCTCACTGGCCAATCAGAAATATGAGGTTGCTTCAAGTTGTGTATTTAGGGTATTTTATGCATTTCCTTTGAATCAACTACAATGTTAGTTTGTTAAACAGCTTACAGAAATAAAATAAAATGTAGACCTATCCCATCTTTGCTAAACATGTTAACTTGAACCTGTTTGCAGTCCACATTGTTCTAAGTAATTGCATTGCTTCAATGTGGAAATATATGCACAGCATTTGCACTGATATAGGGGCTAGGCTACTGTAAATTGCATTATGGCACGGACATGCCAAACGTTGTCAATAAGCAAGATTAAATTCGCTGAAAAGAGCGCGAATAATTCGAATCAAAATCCAAACAAAATGAAACAACGACTTGTTTTAAATAGGCTAAATACATTTAGTCTACGGGCACAACAATTGCTTCCCATGGGCATATCATATTAAAACATGCAGACTATGTCGTTTTACGCCTCCAAACTTTTGACAGTAGCTGGATAAAGATCCAATATAAAGGGAGAATGTCCACTTACCGTTATACTGCTCCCAAATATAATGCTTATATACAAAACACATTGAAACCATCTTACGGATTGCATTCACACTTCTCCATAAATTGCATCGCATGCCTGCAATGGACATTCTCACCATCAAACCAGGACAGTAAATAATTCTAATAAATTTGGTTTAAAAAAAAAAATCTACTAAAAACAAGCGAACAATAAATAGATGATGAAATCGCCAGCATAAAAAAGACGATGCATTGCTGTTGAACCAGCCTTCGTTATAGTAGGCCTATACGGTAAGGGTAACCTACAGAGGGCTTGGGTTTTAAAAATATGAAACGGAAAACAAACAATTGTTGCAGGAAAATAACTTCTAAATGCAAGGTTCACCTGTATTCGCCAAGGTTCTCATCTCTCGTCTCATGATGGGCATGGACACATGCAGCCTACATCATGGAGAGGGTTTTATGCACGTCCAAAGCATGGCTAAAACAATGTAGGCCTGCATACAATAAGCATCTGCATGGATAACTGTGCTCGTGAAAATAGCACAATTATGTCTGACACACCCCAGAACCTATAGCGCTACCGCCCAGCGCTTAGATGGACCATTGCGTTAGGTTTGCTAAAATAGAGCCGCGTGTGTGTGTGAGAGAGATTTGGTTTTACTATCCTTGTGGTGACCAGAAGTCCTTACAAGGATAGTAAAACAAGGAACATTTGTGTGGACATTTCGCTGGCCCCAACAAGGAAAATGGCTATTTTAGGGTTACAATTAGGGTTAGAATTAAGGTTAGAGTTGGTAGCCTAGTGGTTAGAACGTTGGCCCAGTAACCGAAAGGCCGTCATTGTAAATAAGATTTTGTTCTTAACTGACTTGCCTAGTTAAATAAAGGTTAAAACAATTAATTAAATAGGTTTAAGGTTTTGGTTTCGTTTAGGGGTTAGTGTTAGCGTTATTTTTAAGGGTTAGGGGAAATAGGTTTTGAACGGGAATAAATTCTTTAGTCCACATGATGTGTGCGTGTGTGTGGAGAGGAGAAAAGGAGAGAAAGAAGGAATGAGAGGACAGAAGGAGAGACAAGGAAGGAGAGAGGGAGAGGGAACTAAAAAAATGTACAACAGTCATTGTTGAAGTCAACGGTGCTTTTTTTTCAGGTACTTCCCAAGTAGCACCCTATTCACTACATAGTTTATTACTTTTCACCGAATCACTATGGGCCCTTGTCAAAAATAGTGCAGTATATAGGGTGCCTTTTGGGCCGTACACATAATTTCTGTTGTCAATTATTTAACAGACTGTTAAATCAAAGCTATGGGTTAATGGGAGAGAGAGAGAGAGAGAGAGACCCTTGCAAATGTAAGCTTACATTTTGTCAAACCGATTGATATTGTTAACCATACAACAAAATATATTAGTTGTCATATAGATTACAAGTGTACTTTGACATATTTATTTTTATTTATGTTCACCTTAGTGGGTAGATCTATCTTCATCTGGTAACTCATTAGAAGGTGGATTTACTGTTAAATAAATTGTGTGTGCGTCCTACCTCTTTGCTGTACATCATGAGGTGGTGTGTGTGTGTTTTTGAATGTGGATCATGTATCGTACCTGTGTGTGTGTATATGTTATATAACCATAACGAGAGGTGTGAAGGTGAAAACTGCTCACCTGTTCACCTGCTATATTCACCAGTTATATTTTTATTAAACAGAACACAACTAACTAACTTTACAACAACAGCTAGTGCTTATATAAGGGAGATTTTTATTTGTTTATTTTTACCTTTATTTAGCTAGGCAAGTCGGTTAAGATGATGGCCTAGGAACAGTGGGTTAAGTGTCTTGTTCATGGGCAGAACGACAGATTTTGACCTTTTCCTGGGGATTCGATCTTCCAACCTTTCAGTTACTAGTCCAACGCTCTAACCACTAGGCTACCTGCCACCAACGTGTGTGGGTGTGGGTTTGTTTGTGTGTGTGTGGCGGGGGGAGAGGAAGTTGAAGGTGTATGTGTGTGAGAGAGCAAGAGAGAGAATGTGTGTGTGTGTGTGGGGGGGGGTGTATTGACGTGCGTTTGTGCAGTGCTACAAATATTATATATTATATTTCTCACACTGCCTCATAATCAGACTGTAATTGATACAGTATGTTATCAAAGCCCATCAACATGTATATCTAACGCCATAAGATAAATAGCAATGTGCAAGCAGGACTATTGTTGAGTTACAGGAAAATACTATCAAGAAAAGTCTGAGAATTGTCTATAAAGCAAGGTTGGGCTCAATTCAGAATTGAATTGAGAATGCCACAAATTCAAATAGATTTTTTGAATTTGAATTGAAATAGTAAACAGGATACATCATTGCAATTCGAATTTCAATTAATGAAAATATAATTGAATTCAGTGAAGTTCAATGAAATTCAAATGCCTCTTTTACAGATGTATAATCTTAATTTGATCACACTGTTGCAGGATAACTTTCCTGCAAAGCAGGCCATTTCAAATGTGTAGTGTATTTGAGGCTTCTGAAGTTTGTAATTTCCACCTTGAAAGGTCAGACTTGATTTTACCTTATGACAAATGTATCAACCCCTACAAAAATGTCCATTAATTATAATTCACATAATAATTCACATTTCCTGTTGCTGTAGGATTAGTTTCCTGCTGTAGGAAACAAGTTCAAATTAAGATCCTATCTGTAATCTCTATTAGGTGTAGTCTATACAAATATACATCTTGTACATGAAACACTGAACATGTTGTTATACAGTATACTGTATATGCATATAAAATATTGTTGAAACAATTGATTTTCAGGACAAACTCTTAAAATGGATGATCAAGGAAAACAAAACCTGTATGCAAATATTCTAAGTTATTATATATTCAATATGGGGAAAATGGCAAGTTGACCCTGATGCCTTAAATAAGAACAAACAAATTAAATGGTTGGTGGATATATAATTGGCTAAGCATTAAGGTTAAAAGAACATATGCACATTGTTTCCAGAGAAAAGTGATATCTTCTTTGCTATCTAAAAGTGTGACCTGTCAGATTCAATGAAACTCTCATGCAATATGACTGAGTGGAATTTATGTCACGACTTCCGCTGAAGTCGGTTCCTATCCTTGTTCGGGCGGCGTTCGGCGGTCGACGTCACCGGTCTTCTAACCATCGCCGATCCACCTTTTCATTTTCCATTTGTTTGGTCTTGTTTTCCCTCACACCTGGTTTACATTCCCTCATTACTCAACATGCATATAACCCTCTGTTCCCCCCATGTTTGTGTGTGGAATTGTTTGTTGTAAAGTGTATGTGCACTTCTTACTGGTTTTGCGACGAAATGTTACCCATTTCTGCTCTCCTGCGCCTGACTTCCCTGCAGCCAGTTACGCACCGCTTACAATTTATTTGAATTGCACTGAATTATATTCAACTTCCTGTCACTTCCTGTTAATTCAACTCAAATTTCAACTCCTGAGATCAATGGGACAGAATTAAAAGATTCTGAATTGAGCTCAACCCTGTACCAAAGGCAAGTATTTAATTACATTGTAAAATTAATGAATTCACATAGAATGAACATCAACTCAACTATTTTTCTATTGATCAGACTATTCTCTCCATATGGGTATATATTGTTTTTCTGCTCTGTCTACTCTCTGGATACAGTTATAGCATTAGCTGTGTGTCTCTGTGTGTGTGCTCTGTCTGCACTCAGGATCAATACACCTATATAGTTGCTTTAGAAAAATCCATTTGTCCTGCCATTACTCTTCATCTAATTGAATAGGCTAAATGAAAGATTGATGGGTTTATACCAGACATGGGTTCAGATTGCATTTGGGTTCTTTCAAATTCCGTAACTGTGCTTGATTGAGTTTACTCTACATAATGGAAACAAATGGAATAGTCCCCCAAAAGTGCAAACACTAGCCATTTGGTACTTAATGCAGGCTCAATGAAACGCTCAGCTGATTTAAAGGAAAACCCAGGTTTTGTCAAAATGTGGTTGTGGTTGGCTGTCTTCTTGGTATAATGGCTTCAAATAGAGATTGCAGTGTTCTCATTCTCTCGCTCTCTCATACATTTTATCCTACTGTACACAGCATGAATCTTACATGCATCTTACCCTCTGACATGATGTACTTTGAATCATGACAATCACAAACATACATTTTACAGACACACACACATCTCCTTTCCTAAACCTCAAAGCCTACTCCAGAAACACCACAGTGTTATTTTTACTTCCACTCAGTGCAGTGTGACTCTGATGTGGTGTGTGTCCATGCTAACATGTAAACACTAATGTACTATGACAGGATGTTGACAGTTGGAGCAGCTGTAGGTTAGGCCCTGACACTCTGCCACCCTGCTGTTGCTGTACACACACACACACACAGATATGTAGGATCTTAATTTGAGCCAGTTTGCTAATCCTGCAGCAAAAGGAAATTGATGATAGGACTTGTCTAAGCAGGGGCAATATTAATGGATACCAAGGGAAGCCAGTCTTCCCAAAAAATAGAAGATTTAAAAAATGTGTATAATATACACTGAACAAAACTATAAATGCAACATGTAAAGAGTTGGTCCTATGCTTCACGAGAGAAATAAAAGATCACAGAAATGTTCCATACACAATAAAAGCTTATTTAACTAAAATGTTGTGCATCAATTTGTTTACATCCCTGTTAGTGAGCATTTCTTCCTTGCCAAGATAATCCACCAAACTTAAGAAGCTGATTAAACAACATGATCATTACACAGGTGCACCTTGTGTTGGGGACACTAAAAGGCCACTCTAAAATGTGCAGTTTTGTCATAAAACACAATGCCACAGATGTCTCAAGTTTTGAGGGAGCATGCAATTGGCATGCTGACTGCAGGAATGCCCACCAGAGATGATGCCAGAGAATTGAATGTTAATTTCTCTACCATAAGCCGCCTCCAACATCGTTTTAGAGAATTTGGCAGTACGTCCAACTGGCCTCACATCCGCAGACCACGTGCAACCACGCCAGCTCAGGACTTCCACATCCAGCTTCTTCACATGCTGGCTCATTGGAGACCAGCCACCCAGACAGCTGATGAAACTGTGGGTTTCCACAGTCAACGTTGTGAACGGAGTGCCCTATGGTGCCCCATGGCCGGTGGGTTTATGATTTGGGCAGGCATAAGCTACGGACAACGAACACAATTGCATTTTATAGATGGCAATTTGAATGCACAGAGATGCCGTGACGACATCATGAGTCCTATTGTCGTGCCATTCATCCGCCTCCATCACCTCATGTTTCAGCATTATAATTCACGGCCTCATGTCCCAAGGATCTGTACACAATTCCCGGAAGCTGAAAATGTCCTAGTTTTTCCATGGCCTGCACACTCACCAGACATGTCACCCATTGAGCATGTTTGGTATGCTCTGGATCGACGTGTACAACAGCATGTTCCAGTTCCTGCCAATATCCAGCCACTTCGCATAGCTATTGAAGAGGAGTGGGACAACGTTTCACAGGCCACAATCAACAGCCTGGTCAACTCTATGCGAAGGAGACGTGTCGCGCTGTAAGAGGCAAATGGTGGTCATAACAGATACTGACTGGTTTTCTGATCATGGGGGGCGATTCTGATCCATCCATAAATTCATACATTGTGCATCTATCCTGAGAGGATGGAAGTTCAATATATAGCTAGATGTAGTAGGCTAATGTTAACTAGCTGGCTAATCATTGCCCATGAAAGGAAGTTAGGCTAGTGAGCAAGCATTTTTGCCAGGTAGCCTAGGATAACTAAAAGCATGTACTGTATGACAGAGTCATAGACAGTTTCGACAACATGAAAGAGAGGAGGATGGCATTGCCGTTTCTATACAATTAGGGTGAGTCAACATTTTTTTTCTACTTACGCACACAGACACACACACAAACACACACACAACTTTTGCTTATGTTGATTGGACTATATTGTTTTTGGAATCTTTTAGTTGTCACTGTAGACTAATCATAGGTGATTTGATTATGTTGAAGTTGAAATGGTGCTGGAATAGTGGAGGCAGCTCTTTGCTCAGTGTTCAAAATCAATAGTTGTTTAGTAGTAGAAAAATGTCGGAAACATTAACTTGATTGACCAAGCTGTAGATCATGTAACTGTTTGTTACATGCAATATGATTTGTGGAATTCACCAGACAGCTGTTGCTCTCCAGTTTTGCAATGAAACAAAGCTGTGGTTGTATTTATTCTGTCGTTGTGTCTTCTCATTGTCTCGACCATAGGCGTATATATTTGGGGCGGCAGGTGGTTAGAACGTTGGGCCAGTAACCAAAAGGTTGCTGGGTCGAATCCCTGAGCTGCCAAGGTAACAATTATAGCATTCAACAATTAATGTCAGCCAGTTTTAGAGGATTGAATGATTCCATACATTTTTCAAATTAACTGCCAATATGCCAACATTCCCTTCAAACAATTCAGCCAATCCACAGACATACACTGCCTCAAATCAGTTGATGATAGGACTTAGACACAGTAGCGGTGTGTGGGTAAAATCACTGGGGAAGCCAAGCCAGGAAAAGCCCTTTTACAATATGTGTTGTGATAATTGCATTGTTTTCTCTATAACCTGTTAGTTCATATGCCTTGTCCTTGTGATATATATATTTATTTTTTATTTAACCTTCATTTAACTAGGCAAGTCAGTTAAGAACATTAAGAACAAAGTCTTATTTACAATGACGGCCTACCAGGGAACAGTGGGTTAACTGCTTTGTTCAGGGGCAGAACAACAGGACTGTTTTGCTAGCACAGACTGGAATATGTTCCGGGATTCATCCAATGGCATTGAGGAGTATAACACCTCAGTCATCGGCTTCATCAATAAGTGCATCGACAACGTCATCACCACAGTAACCGTACGTACATATCCCAACCACAAGTTATGGATTAAAGGCAACATCCGCATCGACCTAAAGGCTAGAGCTGCCACTTTCAAGGAGCGGGACACTAATCCGGATGCTTATAAGAAATCTCGCTTACACCCTCAGAAGAACCATTAAACAGGCAAAGCGTCAATACAGGATTAAGATTGAATCCTACTACACTGGCTCTGACGCTCGTCGGATGTGGCAAGGCTTGAAAACTATTACGGACTACAAAGGGAAACCCAGCCGTGAGCTGCCCAGTGAAGCGAGCCTACCAGATGAGCTAAATGCCTTTTATGCTCGCTTCGAGTGTTAGGGTTCGTTCCTTACGTCCTTCTTTGTCAATCATTGGTTCATTGGTGAAATTAGCATTATTACAATATCTTTAATTAAATCATTCAAAAACCTTTATTAATGCAATTGCAGACAGAAGTTGACAAACAGTAACATAGCACGCATGTTTCTGAGTAAGTTCTGCATCAAACAAAAGGTCTCCAGTTGTTTTATTAAACCCTAAGTCGCGCCCTGGTGATGTCACTGCTTACGTCATCATCCTCTACTCCTGGGACCAAAACCATGCCTACAAAGCTGTATAAACAGGGCCTTTATTGTTAGCTAAACACTTAGCAGTAAATGTCCCCTCCCCCCAAAGTTGATTTTTTGTGGAATGTTTGCCTAGTCTTATCTCCTTCACTCCCCTGCAGAGTTCTGTCTAAGTCACACATTTCTAAGAGGGGCCTCTTTATAATGAGGCAGAAAGAGAGAGAAAACTAATATACAACTGTAGAACAATACTAAACTTCTACAATGAATATATATATTGTTAATCCGTAGTCTAAAACCCTATAAATGTAAGGAGGGAGGGGTCTTATAACCCCTCCCCTTCTATTATTAAAACATAAGCATAATCAATTATTCTAATACATCAAACATTTGTACAGCCAGAAAATCATGACCGCTAGGTGAATCCTGAGATGAGACAAGCAACACTGAAGCATGCATGAGAACACCAGCTCTTCCGGGCGACTGTGTGATAACGCTCTTGGTAGCCGATGTGAGCAAGACCTTTAAACAGGTCAACATTCAGAAAGCCGCGGGGCCAAACGGATTACCATGTGTGACTGGCAAGTGTCTTCACTGACATTTTCAACCTCCCTGAGTTTCAAGCAGACCACCATAGTCCCTGTGCCCAAGGAAGCGAAGGTAACCTGCCTAAATGATTACCGCCCCGTAGCACTCACGTCGGTAGCCATGAAGTGCTTTGAAAGGCTGGTCATGGCTCACATCAACAGTATCATCCCGGATTCCCTAGACCCAGTCCAATTCGC